>NW_016815616.1:0-38950 GCF_001698545.2 Rhinopithecus bieti | reverse complement strand
ATAGGTGTAAGAAATTATAAAAGTATTAATTTGGGGAACTGATAAATGTCCATATTAAAATGAAATCTTCACAATTTATGTTCCTCTGCTGTGGCTCCAGCTGATCCCTCCATTTGGGGTCCCTGACTTCCTGTAACACCCCCGACTAAGGTCTGAACACAGATTAAAAAACAAGCCTGGAGACAGATACTGTTGTTACCTTAGAGTTGGGTTTTCATGAGAAGTTATGCATGAATGTATTTGATCAAAACCAGCTATACTATTAAATAATAACAGAAGACCCTCTTCTAACTAGTTACATACTCTTCCCTAAAGACTTTCTCCTTTGTTTTTTCAGTCCACATTCCTATAAATGTGGCAGGAATAAGAAAACCCCAGTTTCCGGCTCTCACCTTTGAGGCCCCTGACAAAGACAGAAGGAAGGAGCTATCCAGGAGCTGATCCTCCTTGCAAAACTGTGCCTTGCGGAGATGCACGTGTGCGTTTCAGTACAACATGCTGCGCTGTTGTAATACTGTATAAAGACTTCAAACTATCCAGAGTATTTTTATATCGTGTTGGATGAGTTAGGATTTGTAATGCTGTTGAAGTTTCTGGGAACACATAATATGTAGCCAGTTTAACAAAGAACCTGTCAGGTGCACAGGCTTTCCTGGGATTTTTTCTTGTGTTCCCTGTGGTCTCTGACCCATTAGGCTAAAGAGAGACAAGAGAAGCCCCCCACCTGATTCTCATGACAGCTCCATCAAGAATGTGGGATGTGCTGACCAAGGATTTGAGAAAGTTGTACAGAAATGCTTTCATCAAATCTGATCAGTCAAGGGACTGAGCCCCTAACTGACCATTCTGAAGACTGCGTGGAGGATGACGATTTGGGAATCCTGTTAATGAGAAAGCTGAATCACAGGCACCTGGGCCATAGAGTGTGCGCACTCATGTTCTCTGCTCACCTTGGTTTCCGCATACCTTTGCAATGTGAACAGGTCAGGAGTCTCTCTCGTCCACCTCCTCTGTAACATCTGGGGTTCCAGGCATGGTTTAGACCCTGTTCCAGCAATAGGAACCAATCTGCTGTACAATCTGAGGTCTTGCCTCTGTTATTTACAAAATGATGCTGTGGTTCTGAGATTATTTGGGACATGTCTGGCCCTCCTTTTGTCGACACATAGAGCCAGATTCCCTTTTTCACTAAACAAATCCCATGGATTCTGATTTCTGGGTCTTAGGATTTTAAAAGTGAAGGGATATTTTTCTTATATTTGTGAGTTCAGTGACGATGGTGGCCGTGGTCATAAGTGGAAAACATGGACGGTTCCCATTCAATTTTGGCACTTCGAGTTGCCTTGGGGAAGAGCTTACATTTTAATTTAAAAGAAAGGTCAATTGTATCCATGCTTAACAGGATCAGCAGACGCTTTATAAATGACTTTACAGACTAATAAGGGATTTGATCTTTCTTTTTTGTTATCGAGGCTTTTGAAATGTGGAACTTGTGTGTTCTGCTTTGTATGTTATATTCAATATCTTTTCAGATGCAATCTGTATTTTATGCTGAGTTTTTAAAATGAAATACTTTATGTGAACAGGCAAAATTGGTACCAAACGGAAACATTAACCATGAGGAAGAACATTTCTGTAAGGAAAACAGGTGACAATATACACATGTGCGCTAATTGTAAAATGAGCATCTTAATCCTTAAAACACATCAGAATTGAATACGAATAATCTATTTGTTGATGAAATAAACACAGCTCTTTGAGGATTTGAGACTATATTCACCCTTTATTCACAATCACTTGCAGTTCTGCTTTTCTCTGCATTTCTCTGCTGTAAGATGACTGTTGCATTGTTGAATTGTATTTTGAGTGGATATTTTTGTTTGGTAACAATTAAAATTTTAAATTGTAAAGAATGTACATTTTCCCTTTCTCTTCCTTCTAAACATGTGTCACTGCCACAGGTCATTCTCCTGTGACCGTGTGTACTGCAGACTGTTTCAAAACCGGGCAGGCAATTAGCAATGGCGAACAAGTGGTCTACCTTCAATATTTGCTTGTTGTTCATTTACATGCTCTTGGTACCAGTCCTAGACTCACGTGTGCCCCAGAATAACATTCAGACTCTCAGCTGGTCTTGTGTTACATGTCCATGGCCCGATTCACTCCATGGTACACAGCTCTCTGCTCTGTGCTCCGGGGCTCAAGTCAAGCAGTCAGTGACCGACTTCATTCCCAATAACAGAACTAGTTCACATGACTCCCCATACATGTTGCAGCTTTGAAAACATTCATCTTAGTGTTAGAAATAAAGACAGTGAAAATGTGTGTCAAGCCCTCCTTAGCTGATGAGGTAAATGCATGGACAACTTCCTAGGACTTCTCAGCTCTCCCCTCTGTGACCTTGCAGCCTGCTCAGGGCTTTGTGCAGCTGTTCCTTATCAAAAGCAGCTAAACCCCCTCAGTCTGCCCATTTAAAATTTGTGGGATGAACAAAGAGCATGAAAATGTTGAAGACCAAAACCAAAATTTACTCAAATCAAAATAAGTACAGAGTTTATTTTTAACAAATGTCATAGCTATGTCACCTTATTAGAGAACCCAGCAGTCAGACAGGAAAAGCTTATACACAATAATACCAAAAATGCTGAGGTTTGGCATAGTTGGTAGCTGGGGACAGTGTCTTCGTTTGATTACTGTCTGTTATTTCCAGCATGCTAAATCCCTACCCACATTCCAGCCTCTAGGTGAGTCAATGCTTCACTCTGTCTCCTGTCCAATTAATTATTTCTTATCACTCCCTCAATCCAAGTGACAAAGCTTGAAACACGAACATAGACACCAGGCTTATTGGGGTGTGCACAGCCAGGACCCCAAGAAGTTATTCCTTGTAAAATGTATTTGTCCTTCTCGAAGCAAACCACAGGCCCTCCACTGTCACCCTATACAGAGGTAGGGAAAAATTCAGGTGAGGGTTAGCCTGCCAGCCTTTTACTATGGCATTCGTCTATTATCCACATGTATATTTTCCTGGTAATTGAAATCGGAAAGGGACTTATGAGCATATTACTCGAGCATCTGCAGTGCTTAAGTACTTAGCAAAGTCTATTCAGCAAAACCACACCACTTAGTTTCTCCTGGGGGTAAAAAACCCCTTGTGAATCCTGCACACATCTCTCCCTATGTTGGTGTTTCCCTTTAGACTGGCCTAGCCTGGGCATCACTGTAAAGTGTGTGCAGTTGGTCTCTGTCCTGTACCCTCTACCTCCTTCCCTACCAGAAAAGTCACTACTTTAGTCCCTGGCCACCAGCACACCCCAGGAGGGTGAGTGACCTGAGGTAGTTATGGCACTTAAAACTCCCTTGCTACAGATCTGGAACTCAAGCCCCAAGACATCCCCTTAGATGATCTGAATATGCATTCAGGGACAGATCTAGGGAGTTTCTGAGCAACACTTAAACTGGGATTTAACGTGGACAAATCCTGCTAGAATTTGTCACTTTGGGACTGAAGTCTAAGGGGCTGAGACCGAGATGGGAGAGCACAAGACTAACTTTGGTCTCTTGATCTTTTCTTACCTGGCAACTGTCAGTGCCTCCGGTCAAATGCCCAGCACAGAGCTCGGTGGATTTGACTCTTCCATTCAGAAACTCATAGCGATTGCACACTGTATTCTCAATCACATGAAGTTGGGCTTCCTTGAGAAGGCCAGCCCCAAAGGTACCTGTGTTTAAAAAGATGAAAGAAATGGTTACTGCACCCAAAACATGTTTAGGAGGAAACCAGAAGAACAGAGCAGCGGCGCTGGACGTCCTGTCTGTCCGTGAGGCTGTGGAACACGAGGCAGCTCCCAGTGCCCCTGGACTCTCTGACCCTGGAGAGTGTAAACATCATATGTGATTCTGTGTTCCTGAGACCTGGATTTAACTATCTGGGCTTTGTCATGGTGCTTTCGCGTTGGTTGTTGTTTCTGTACTTTTTGCTTTTGTTTTGAAAGTACAAAAATGATTTTTATAACGTAAAGAGTGTCTGAGAAATGCAATTGCTATTCTTTTTATATACTTTTTTCAGATTTTTTATAGGCTTCTTTACTACTGACATTATAATGCACAATTTTATATACTGATTTTTTCAATCAATGTTACATCATGAGTTTTTAAAATAATGCTACAATCTTAATAACTAATATTTTAATGGGGAGTGACTGCTAAATGGGCATGAGGTTTCGTTTTGAGATGAGGAAAACGTTCTGAAAATATGGCCATGGTTGCACACCATTGTGAATGTACTGAATGCCACTCAGTGGTACCCGCCAAAATAGTTAAAATAGTAACTCTTATGTTGTGTATATTTTATTGAAATTAAAAAAGAATAGCCATTATTTACTAAGAATTAACCTTTCCAGGCACAAGCTCTTAATGTGGTGTATGTCACTTCATCCTCGCAACAGTCCTATGAAACAGGCACTTTCATCATTCCTGTTCTACAGTTGAGGAAACTGAGGCATAAGGAGGTTGTGTAGTTCAGCTTGAGCCTGGGTCTGTGGAGTCACTGCCCTAATGCTTCCTCCCCAAGCACATTGGTCCCACTCTTGCTTCCAACCTTCCACATGTTTGTTCATAAAGTTCATTCTTATTTCTTATTATTTTAAGTCTAAGTTCCCATAATTACATAGACATACTTCTATCTCGCAGTAACACTCCCAAATTATTTTCTAAAAGGGTGTGATGGTATAAAATGTGACTGGAAACAATTACTTCGCCTCACCCTTGTGAGTATTCAATTTTTAAAATATTAGCTAACATAGTAGGTAGAAATTGTCCTGATTCATTTTCTGATTTACACTTCCTTGACAATTAGGGAGAAGAAATACAACTAGGGAAAATTCTCCTAGTTGTATTTCCCTAGACATCCCTAGACACGCGCAGGGATGTCTCAGTGCTCTCACACATAATCTAGTTTTCCAATTTTGCAAGCCCAGCTTTCATTAGAATTTTGCAAAATCCTTTGCTTTGCAAGCATGACACAGGCAAGAGCTGAGGCGCTCTCTCTTCCCCCCTCAAAGTCTTGGACTGCATTTAGATCATTGTCTCAGGTTCAGAAAACTGACACTGAATCTGGAGTTTACATGAGCAGCATGGAAGAGGCTCTTCCCAGAGCCTCGCTCCAGAGCCCAGCTCAGCCCTAGCCAGGAAGGAGCTGCATGGAGGAAGCTCCTCCTGACTACCAAGCACCGGGCAGGGGGTGCATGACCTGGACTGTGTAGACATGTGAGGGAGCACCCTTTTCAAAATATCTTGTTGAAAATTAAGTTAGATATCACTGCTTTTGGATCTGCTCTCAGAGCAAGGCAAACATCCTGATAAGGGGGTAAACCCACCACTAGTTGCCAGGAGATTGATGCGATCTGTGAGTATGAGCTGCCATCCAGTGGCCAACATAGAGATGGCACCTCTGAGGGCAGGGAGGCCACGGGTGACCTGAGGATTGAAGCCCTCCCTGACTGGGCCCTGGGGAGAGGGCCGCAGGACCAGCCCAGTCATTGCAGATGGGGCTGACATAGAAGAGCCCCTTGGCCTCAACACCTACTCTGCATTTGGAATATCCAAGTCAAGGAAGGTCTGGAAACATGAAGGGGAGAAGGGGAGAATTTCGACCTCCCTCTGAGAAGCTGAGAAGACCCATTGATCTGATGTCATCAACATAGAAAATGGATAAACAGACCTGAGTTATATTGTGTGACTCCTCCTGGTCTAGTTAGTGTTCTGAGAATCATTTTCTCAGTGGACATGTGGGTGAGACCAGAGGACACAGGGAGCCAGTGCAGGATGGTGGTTAGAAATGTATTGATGGGGGTGGGAGAGAGGAAACAGCAAGTGGGCTCTGTGGTCAATGCCCAGCTACACGCCGGTTATGTGATGTTCTGTTGATTTATGATGGTGGTGATGGTGATGGTGGTAGTAGTGATAATGGTGATGGTGGTAGTGATGATGGTTTTAGTGGTAATGATAATGGTGATGGTAATGGTGATGATGGTGGTAATAATGGTGATGGTGATGATGGTGGTGGTAATGATAATGGTGATGGTGGTGGAATGGTGGTGATGGTGATGGTGATGGTGATGGTGGTGGTAGTGCTAGTAATGATGGTGGTGGTGATGGTGATGGTGGTGATGATGTTGAGAGTGATGATACTGGTGATGGTGGTGGAATGGTGGTGATGGTGGTGGTGGTGGTAGTGGTAGTAATGATGATGTTGGTGATGATGGTGATGGTGGTGATGTTGAGAGTGATGATATTGGCGATGGTGGCGGTGGTGGTGATGGTGGTGGTAGTGGTAGTGGTAGTGATGATGGTGGTGGTGATGGTGATGGTGGTGGTAGTGGTAGTAATGATGATGATGGTGTTGATGATGGTGATGGGGATGATGATGCTGGTGTTGGAAGGTGAGGATGAAGATGCATAATCTTCATCCTCGTAATCACCTTATATGTAAGTACAGATGAGAAAACAGGCTAAAAGAGATTAAGTAACTGCCCAATGTCACATGGAAGATGGGAGAGCCAGAACTCGCACTCAGATCCTTATGATTTTAGCTTCATGCTTTCATCAGTTGAAGTATTGTAGAGGATCTGTTTGCTTTCTGGCTGCCCAGCAGCCTTTCACCCTACACCCCATAATCCTGGTGAGGGATCTACCTTTAGCTCCCTTCTGGGTATGAATGGGGTCCTGCCTCTACTTCCAGCATGGAACAGCTGATGCAGGTCAGAGCCAATCAGTGACGGGCTCAGGGGCAGGACCATGACCCAATTTCAGTCTCTCAGAGTGGGCAGACTATTGTTCATGTAATGGGGAGAATGGCCTTTCTTATTCTTTCTCAGCAGAGCCAGAGCCATGACAGCATCTGCAGCAATGGGAGTGTCACCTTTGTGCCCCAAATAGTGCCTACCCCATGATCAGGAGTGCCTGGGATCTGGGGCCTCATGTGAGCCTGAAGCTTTTCAGCTCACTAAGAATTTCCCTTGTTTTGCTTAATCCAATTCGAGTTGGATTTTCTGTCACTTGCAAGAAGGAGTCATGTTAGATTCAACTCTATTCTGTGTTAGTAGTAGGAGCTGCCATGATGGAGTGCTTAGTATGTGCTCGGCACTTGATGCACTTTCTTATTATTTCCCCCATAACAGCCCTGCAGCCCACATCAGCTGAGGAAACCATCAGTGAGAGCTCATGACTTTGCTAAGTCCAGACAGCTGATAGGCGAGAGCCAGGGTTCCAGTTCAGGTTTGTCACCCTGCACCTTCTCTGAACCCCAGCTTCCTCAATGGTAAAATGGAAAAAATAATACCTAACTCGCAGAGGTTTCTAGTATTTAAATTTTAAAATATGCAAACACCAGGAGCAGCCTGGCACACCCATAGGTGTCCCTCAAGCCAAGTTTCCTTTTATTTGGCCTCAGTGCTCCCAGACTGCAGTGCAGAAAAAGGGAACAAGAAGTCAAGGAGGTGAGGTTTTAAATGTAATAGAAAAGGAACAGAAAAAGGAAACCCAGCTTTGAAATTATCTAGGCCAGTGGTTTTTAACCTTTTCAAAAAACCCCAAAGAATTTTCATTAAATGAAAGTGTATACAAAAGGCTGATGTGCAAAGCACCACTTGAAAATGCTGGTTTTACAGATAAGGGATTAGAGCCAAGTGATACAAAGAGGTAACGTGTCTAGTTCAGGTCTATCTGGCTAGTGGCAGAGTCAGAACGCTTTTCCAGGGCCCCAGACTCCCTGTGTCCCCACCTGCACCTCTAAGAAAGTAGAACTGAGACATTAAGAGTATTAGTTTTCCTGCTGCCAAGGGGGTAAGTCTGATGGATATAATTATTGTCAGGGTATACTGCAAAGAGAAGGAATCCCTAAAGTGTAGTACAGGTGCTGATACCACATCCTGCACAAGTGTTCCCTCTCTTGCTCTCATCCATCAACCAATACCACATGCTGTCCTAGACTTGGGGCCACGGGGCCTGTCTGCCTCTTCCCCAGATGTAGGTCCCCTGCCTAACACCCTCCCACACACGTTAGACATGTGGGTATTTGGGAAGAAGACTAGTTTAATTATAACTTTTGTCGTTATTGTTTTGCACCATGTTTAGAAACCCAGTCTGGCTAATTTCACATGAAAAATAATCTAACACCCTTAACTTGAGGGCTGGGTGAAAACCCCCCCTACCTGGGAAGCAATATGAATGCTGAAATTATAATTAAGAGACTCAAAGACATCTACTGGCTTTTGCTTGTTTTGGTGTAAGGGAAACATACAATTTTTTAAAAAGATTCTGGAAACAAAAAAAGAGAAAGACTCAAAGAAATGGCCTCTCTCCCCCTGCCCACATCCCTTGAAGACTGATTATGGAGACATAGACAGGTGCCCAGGCAAAGTCAGGAGGGTTGGACAGTGTTCATGGATAGGAATTTCACAACGATCTCTAAAATGCTCATTTTGTAACATGCACTGCAGGTCAAAAACAATTTGTTACATGGGCAATGGAATTGATCTCACCTTGGGTTTCTCCCCAGCCAGTGATGTAACATTCAGTCCAGGTGGTGATCACGTAATTTGGAGATGGCAGACAGGCTGGGATTACTTTGTCAGTGATGATGGCAGGCCTATAAGGGAAGTATTAGCAGTTATGTTTGACTACCTAGCTGGGAGCTGCAGTATCTACAACTAGGCATCCTTACCTTGAGGCCCCAGAGCCCTCTGAGCTGGCACTGCCTTGCTTCAATGACTCAGAGCAACATAGAACACAGAGTTTCACCCTCACATTTGCCTGTGGTTGCCTATGGACTACACAGATACAAGGTTTCATTTGAAAGGTATCAGTTGCATGCAAGAAGCTGAGGGTGGCATTCGCCTTTGAAAGTAGGGATGACAAAGGTGTACTTCTCATGTATATTCTGTGCACAACTGGAATCCCATGCCAAGTGTGTCCTTTCATATTAATTGAAGAGGGCATTGATGACTGGGCAGAATGTTTGGCTGAGACATCATCAAGAGGGTATAAAATTGCAAATGTGTTGTGTGCCCAGAGCAAGTTGCTCCATCTGGATCCTTCACTTCCTCCTCAGTGAATGTTACTAAACCATGGTTGTAAAAATCCAGTAAAATGCTAGCCATCAAATGAAAGAGGATTGGAAATAAGCACCTTGCATGAACAAAATGCTATGTTTTCAAAGAACATTTATATATCTTAGAGTTCCAGGAACTCTCAAACATTAGAACTCTGGTTTTTAGACCTGATTCTACTTTAGTAAGTTCAAGAGGATAAAGGACTGGGTATGAGAAATGCCCTGTTCTGACTCTGACCAAGAATCATCATTGCCACCAACTTTGAAGCAGACACACTTTCTGCTTCTGGGCACTAGACATCTGTGGTGCAGAAGTCCTCAGTCTACAGGTTCCCTGGTGGAGCACTCTAGGGGTGTGGGGATGTGGGTGGGAACTCTAAACTCAAAATGTATCAGCCTATCAGAGAACTCCTCCAAAACTCAAAATCTCCAAATTACTTGTTCAAGCCATCAGAGCACCCTACCTCTCTGAGGATTGTGAGGAGCAGAGACCTTGTATTTGCACATTTGCTGGGATGGTAGGGAGGAGACTGGGGGGCAGAAGGGAGATCAGCTACTGTTTAGGCTGAGCCAGAAAGACCCTTCTCACCTTCCTAGAGTGTCAAAACATCCCAGGACATCACCCATCGGTTCACAGACCCAAAGACGTTACCCCGGGCTTGTGGTCAGGCCCAGAAGAGCAGCTCTGGCCCCTGCCCCATGCCTTCCCATCCAGGCCAGACCATCCTTGTCTGTACCAACACCCTGCCCTCCAGAGTCGCCAGCAGAGTGAGTGCCCTGTGTGCCTTGTCACCTATCCCAAACCTGCCTCTCCTACAAATAACTGTTTCTTAACTGACAGCACCGTCAGTACCTGCTTAGCTTTAGCAAGGCAATATCTGCTCCTGTGGGCTCCAAGAACAACATAGACACTTCTATTTCCTGAACATGAGATTCGAGATTCACTTCTTGGTGTGCACCCAGGGTGACCTTGTAGAATGAAGGCCTTGAGAACCTAGAAAAGATGAGGATGTCAAGAGAAAAATATGGTCCAGCCCCTTCAGGTACCCTCTGTGCCATGACCTTGGCACTATCTTCCTGAGACCCTTGGCCACCCAGAATCAGTGACTTATGAGTAGCAAGAAACAAAATTCACAGTTTGCCAGAACCTGAGAGTTAAGGAATGTTCTCAGTCTGTTTTGGCAGAGACTGTGATATAGTTTGTATATTTGTCCCCACCCAAATCTCATGTTGAATTGTAGTCCCCAGTGATGGATGTATGGCCTGGTGAAAGTGTTTGGATCATGGAGGTGGATCCCTTTTGAATGACTTGGGCCACATCTTCAGGGTGATCAGGGAGCTCTCACTCTTAGTTCTTGCAAGATCTGGTCATTTAAAAGTGCTTGGCACCCCCACCACATCTCTCTCTGTTTCTTGCTCCTGCTCTGGCCATGTGACATGCCTGCTCCCACTTTGCCTTCCACCATGATTGTAATCTTCCTGAGGCCCACCCAGAAGCAGAGGAGATGACAGCATCCTGCTTCCTGTAAAACCTGCAGAGCCATCAGCCAATTAAACCTCTTTTCTTTGTAAATTTTCCAGACTCAGTATTGCTTTAGAGCAATGCATGAATGGCCTAATACAGACTGATGCTTCTGGTAGTGAACAGCTCTGTCCAGCAGTTTATCCAGGTCCACAAAATCACCTGCACTGTGTCTCCCCTCTGCAGGTTCTCTCTAGAAACACTTCCCTCCTCTCTCATCCAATTTCCCTGGAAATTCTGCCTCAGGCTTCTGTGCATGCATTCCCTGGTTCCTAGTGTTCCTTCCAGAAAAGGAAGGGAGGTGGGGAGGAAAAGAGGGGAAGATGGGAGGGAACAAAAGAGGGAGGAAGAGGAAGAGGAAGAGGAAAAAAGTCTTGAAGATAAGACCTCCTGTCAGTTGTTCCTTAAACATACATCTCCAAGCAGCGAGCAGCAGTCAGCACCCACTCTGGGGATATTAAGGTGCCTCCACAGAAGTGCTTTCCAAACCTAGAAAGAAAACATGCAAAGACTTTGTTCAGATTTGATGGTTTATTTTACTCCATTGTATAGAAAGCCAAAAAGACAGATTTACTCAGATTTGATCATGTTCATATTCCCAAAGGAAAGGGCTACCAGCCCAATGTCAGGATGGTGGTACCTTTGACTGGTGTTCCAGGCGTCGGATTTTTCAGAAGGGCTCATCTATGCCACTTCTTCTAATGCCTGGGGGAGGTACAGACACAGCCTGTCCACAGGAGAGCAAAGCTAAGTGACTCCGCATGAAGCTCTACAGCCGTGGCTTATACCCCACAGCCTGGGACTCCAACAGAAGTGACCAGCCCAAGATCATCCCCCGAGGTCTCTTTCATTTTTGTGACAAGATCTATACAAGGTCTGATGAATCACTCTTCGAGGAGCCAGATGTGATCCTGAGCAGCAGTGACTCATGAGGGTCTTCTGATCCTACCTGAGAAACTTTACTTTTGGGGGATGTTTCTTGAATCACTTGCTCTCTAGGACTGCATAGGCAGGTGAGAGCTCAGAATAATGGTGTGAGTCACTCGGAAACAGATTGTAATGAAGAGTACAGATAAAAAGCGTATGATGGCAGCGCGTTGATAAATCCATGAGGACATCGACCACCACACAGTTTAGGAAATAATGAATCTGAAATATGTGGAAGGTGAAAGCTCTGTAGAGCAAGGAGTTTTTTTTTTTTTTTTTTTTTTTTTTTTGAGGCGGAGTCTCGCTCTGTGGCCCAGGCTGGAGTGCAGTGGCCGGATCTCAGCTCACTGCAAGCTCCGCCCCCCGGGTTTACGCCATTCTCCTGCCTCAGCCTCCTGAGTAGCTGGGACTACAGGCGCCTGCCACCGCGCCCGGCTAATTTTTTGTATTTTAGTAGAGACGGGGTTTCACCATGGTCTCGATCTCCTGACCTTGTGATCCACCCGCCTCGGCCTCCCAAAGTGCTGGGATTACAGGCGTGAGCCACCGCGCCCGGCCTGAGCAAGGAGTTTCTAACCAATAAAGTAAAGAAAAATCAAATCGACAGCAGAGTGAAATGCAGTGTGATCAGGTTTGTTGATGGCATTTCATAAACCTGTGAAAGGAACTCTCTTTAGGGGAGAACAGCAATTGAGCACAGGCAACCTGGTGTAGAAGTAAGCCGAGGAAGCAAAACAAGCAAGCGGATGGGCCTGTTTCCTAAGAGATACCCAAGAAAACTGAACTTGTGAAAGGCATGTTCCACTGAAATGATACCCAGAAGGTCCAGGTTCTGTGGGATGGGACTAATCAATCTTAATGGATGGGGATCACGACCTATAATTTGTTCACGTGTTTGTGAATAGATGAGTAGCCTCGGCATTGAATTCAATGATTCACAAAAGTGTTTAAAAAAATCTGTGCCTGTGATAGACTGCAGATAAGTTTGCTCTTGTCCTCTCACTGCAAAGTGTCACATTTCTAAAAACTTCCCTTTCTTTTCATCTGACAGTGAGACAATGGATATCCATAGAAACCCTCAGAGCATCTTCAGTATTTTCCAGCAATATTGGAACTTGGTGCAAATCACTGTGCCTACAGATTTTGATGGAGCTGCTCAGATCAGGAAAAAGATGACAATTTTGGCCGTTTTCAAAGCAGAGAACCTAGGATAATATAATTTTTTTATTTTTCTATATCTTTTCCTCCTTCAGAAAACATGGAGGCAGGGACTGATGCCTCAGCTGTGTGGGTTTTGTGTAAATGTAGAAGGGTTTTGTGAGGCCTATGTGGAAGGACAGTATAGATGGTTTCTGGGCCTGTTCTTACCTTGTTCTAAGACTGACTTGCCAGGGCCAAGAATGTGGGTGGGCCACACACCCCCCTACAATGCTTCCAGGACATTTCTTCGGCTCCACTTGAGGCTTCCCACAATCAAATGAAGAGGATGCTGTGGCACAAGGTGGGAAAGAATTAACTTTTGGGTCCAAGTTAGCAATTGTGTCGTTTAATTCAGGACGAATTCCAAGCGCTAGTTTTTCACATCTCAAAGGTGAAATTAAAGAGTAAAACCATAAACACTTTTTAGATTTTCTTTCTAAGTTTAAAAGTGGTAGTAAACAACACAGGACACTCTCCTTTCAAGGAAATATAAGCACTTTCTAATTATTTTGTTGGGGAAGTGATTAAAGATATTGGTATAGTTCGGCATTAGAATGAGATATTTTCTGAGAAGACCTTGATTGGTACAAATAGCTATTTCTCATTGTTATTCTGACTCGATGTAATATGTTTAGAACATGATGTCATTCTTTCCATCATCTCCATCATCATCACCATCATCATCTAAACCATGTAAAGTTTACTGAAAGGCACGAAGGATTCTTTTGCATGTGAGTCTCTGTGTGCACATGTGTGCATGTGTGTACGTGATTTTATGTAGCAAGGATAACTGTTCTATGTTGAAATGTTGCCTTCTCTCAGCCAGCTTCAGGACAGTTCCTCTGGGGAGCCTCCCATGACTAACCGACTGCTGTGGGGGTGATTTACACACATGTGCCTCTATTCTTTTCCTCCTCCCTGCCTTCTCTCTGCAGCAAGCCTGCAAGGTCTGTGGAGGTAGGGACAGTGTCCTATCTTTGGTACCACCCACCAATGTCTACAACAGTGCAGGGACTACAAAGGGTGTTCAAAAATGTTTCTCTGTTGTCTCTAGCCCTTCAAGGTCTTCAAAATTATAAATGTTAATATAGTTAATAATTATTCATATAATTATTAATAACAACTGCAAGAGGAAATTCCTCCCCAACCAACCAGAGATTCTACACTCCAGTGAATATGGAACCTGAGTTTTCCAAATAACTTTTCATTTGCCATGGGTTGTTTTGAGAATCTATCTATGGAAGTCTTTCGTAAAAAAGAAGCATAGCATGGAATGCAATCATCTTCTCTAGTGCTGAGCTCAATTTCTGCTAGTATGCCTTACACACAGTGGATATGTATCACTGTACTAAAAGAGTAACTACAGAAATGATGATACCCTATTCCTACTATTCAAAATAAAACTGAATGTTTCTATTTATTTTTACTTATTTATTATTTGTACTGAATGTGTTGGTGGAAATGAAATAGTTATTAAACTCTTTCTCCAACCAGAGACTCTAACTTTCTCAAGCATGAGTCAAACCTGAATATCCCACCAACCACATCCTTCTGCAGGAAACAGTCCTCAGGATTTCCCAGTGTCTGATGGGAACCCTTCTCACCAGGCTTGGGGTTAACCTCACTTGTCTTACATCAAGGTAAGGTGAGGAATCTCACAGTCCATTGGGAAAAATCTTGTTCCCATTCTTCCTTCTTTCTCCAGTCTCTAAGAACCTGATTTTCATACATCCTCAATGTGGGTGAGGACACCAGAATTGCACCTGGGAAGCTACTGCACTTCCCTTCCATGGGAGTCAAAGGTGCATGAGTTCTAGGCACTACCGTGGATGTCTGAGGCAGGTAAGTCAGACTGGGCTTAAATTCAAGGCAGCCTGTCAACAATAGAGAGCCCAGGAAGTGAGAGTCAGTGGCGTGTACCAGATTGGGCCAGAAGTGGAGAAATGGAACTGACCCCATCAAGGGACTTTGAGGTAGAGGAGCCACCAAGATGCTTCTGCAGAACAGACAAAAGCACCCACTCGAGGAAAAAGTCAACTATCAACTCACACTAAATCCAGAGACCACAATGCCACATTACAATAATACTGGCCAAGTAGAATCTTTCCTAACATCCTAACCTCTCCTTCTTCCCTCTTGCTCTCCCCAGGAGTGGCTCAAATGTAATGATGGGCAGTGTGGCTCTCATGATCTTCATCACTGCCTGGTACCACCTCCCCAGGCAATCTCAGGGTGCTGGTCATCAGTGGACTTGGAGGCCAAGCTGCTTCCCCAGCTCAAGATCCCTTCACATGTCAGACCAACCACAAGCAACCAAATTACACAAAGGAAAAGTCCGGGGTGGTGTTCTGCAACTTGGATAGACAAGTTGATTGGTCTGCAGAAAGAAAATAGGGGACAAGTACAAGTGGCTTATTTTCCCCCATGGATTTGTTATCCCAGTCATTTAAGATCTAATGTCAACTCCCCTTCCCCTAATTCAAGCCTCATACTCCCAATAAGAGTCTCAGAGCAATGAGGAGGAACCCCAAACATACAGTCTGTAGAAAACAAAACAAAACAAAACATGATTACAGACAGACAGCCACATAGACCCAAGACGATACGGAATCAATGCAGTCATGACAGGTTTCTCTAGTTTGACAGAATCAGAGGCCACATTCCTCAGGAGCCACCATGCTGAAGACTGCAATGAACACTGTCTATTTTAAGAAATTACTGGAAATGCTTATTGGCTTGGAAATAATCACACACTTGACAGCATGTTAAAATAGGAATTTGACTGGGACACTGACATAACCCATTCTAGAACAAGGTGAGTGGTTAAGTTGAGCACCCTGGAGGTTTTGCACCTGTCCTAAAGTCACTAGTGCCACAAGTGGTGCCTAAAGTCACAGCCCTGGCTTTCCCAGGGACGGCACCGAGGCTTCCTTGGGCATGGCAGAACCTCAACCAACACTCGAGCTCCTACGTAGCTCTAAAGGCTTCTGCATCAGTGTGGTTTTTCATGTCTTTTCATCCCATTGTCCAAGCACGTAGATGACTGGACACAGACTTCTTACCTTGTTCGGAAGGAGCCTCTAGGCTTGGAACCGGGATAACAGTCGGAGGCGTGAGCACAGTCCCTTCTGTGTCTGAGCATCGCGTCAGGTTGCAGTACTCCCACCTGACGCTGGGGTCCATGGTAAAACACCAAGGGCCTGTGTCAGCATCTGGATTCCTGCAGTAGTTCATTGTCAAGCCACTGGAAATTCCAAAGTAATACAAGTTATAGGAGGCAGAAGAATACTCAAGAACACCCAGCAGCCTCTACATTTTGTTCTAACAAAGTCTTAACAAGTGACTTTGAAATATTTCCATTAAGGGTAACATACAATTGCCACAACAGAAATGTTCCTAAACTTCCCATTTGTGCATGCCTTTCAAAGATAGATGATAATTTTTATCTTAAAATATCTAAAGTAGTATATGCTTGTATTACTCCATTCTCACATTGCTATGAGGAAATACCTGAGACAGACTAGGTAAATTACAAAGAAAACTGTTTTAATTGACTCAGTTCCACATTGCTGGGGAGGCCTCTGGAAACTTACAATCATGGCAGAAGGCAAGGGAAAAACAGGCACCTTCTTCACAGGCTGGCAGGACACAGTAAGTGCAAATAGGGGAAATGCCAGACATGTACAAAACCATCAGATCTCAGGAGACTTGCTCACTGTCATGAGAACAGCTTGCAAGAAACTGCCCCCATGATCCAATTACCTCCACCTGGTCCTGCCCTTGACGTGTGGGGATTATGAGGATTATAGAGATTACAAGTCAAGATGAGATTTTGTGTGGGGACATAGCCAAACCATATCAACACTCCATATAAAAACTGAGATCATACATAAATGTGCAAAAGAAAGGAACCAGAATACCCTCCTTCTACCTTCTGCCAAGCACATACCCCTGGAGGAACTGGTACGAATTTTGATGTGTGTCTTATAGATTGTTATGCACATACAAATGCATCTATATCTGTCTAGCTCTCTTTATCTCTTTCTACAGGACTGTATAGTAACATGTGATTTGGAACTAACATACATTTCTTCAAGGAGGAAATGCCATCCAAAATGCTATCATTCCCAGGCCAGCCTCCCTTACTCTCTGTACTCATCATGTAGCTAAAAGGCTCTGCATTTACAATGAAAAACAACCATGAAAATAGTATTACTGTCAATACATTTTTAGTTGGGTCAAGTGGGTTTAAGTCTACAAAACTTATAAAAGCTGTCCTGGAAAACTAACTCCCAGGTATGATGCTCTTTCTCTAGGACTGGTTCCTGGGCAGGACCTCCTCTCCTACTCTCTGCCCATCCTCCACTGGCCGCAGCAACTCCAGGACTGAGAGAAGGGGGATGAGACAAAGGAACAGTGGGACCCAAAGCATAAAGCGAGATGGCTGGGTAGACCACGGGATCTGAAAAGGTCCATCGGCTATGGAGGAGTCAGAAAACAATTGAGTAAGAGGCACAGGCTGGGCACAGTGTCTCAGGCCTGTAATCCCAGCACTTTGGGAGGCCAAGGCGGGTGGATCATGATATCAAGAGAGCAAGACCATCTTGGCCAACATGGTGAAATCCCGTCTCTACTAAAAATACAAAAATTAGCTGGGCGCGGTGGCACACACCTGCAGTCCCAGCTACTCATGAAGCTGAGGCAGGAGAATCACTTGAACTCAGGAGTCGGAGGTTGCAGTGAGCCGAGATTGCACCATTGCACTGCAGTCTGGCAACAGAACGAGACTCCGTCTCAAAAAAAAAAAAAGAAAGAAAGAAAACAAAAGCACAGCCAGTGAGGACCCCGGTGTGGGGGCATCTTGGAAAATGTGCTTCCCTTCATTCCTCCCAGGAATATTGCTCCAACCTCTCAGAATCCTCACATTCATGACATGTGGCTATCTGAGAAAACTTGAAATGTATTATGTACCACGGGAATGCAACACTGTCTCTGTAGAGACTCTACACATGGTAACCCAGTCTCAAGCCCAGATTCCCCATTCCAGCAAGCTGATTCTCCAAGCAACTGGATGTGTTAGCAAGTGTAGTCTTCTAGGGAGATTTTTTTTTATCTATTTTCAACTGAGATACACTTTCATGTATAGTCAAATGCACAGATCTTAGATGTAGTTTGATGAATTTTGATGAACATGTACACTTGTGTAACTCACATTTCAATCACGATACAGGACATTTACATCACTCCAGAAACAACTTTGTTTTACTGCTCAGTCTCTGCTACTCTCTTCCCATGGCCAGAGGCAAATGACATTGGTTTCTTTCACCAGAAATTAGTTTTACCTTTCTGGAACCTTACATCAATAGACTCATACATAATGTTCATTTTTGTTATCTGGCATCTTTCCTTAACTTAATATTTTTGAGCTTCATCTATGCTATTTGAGAGTATCAATAATATGCTCCCTTTTATTGCTGAATAGTATTCCATTGTGTGACTAGATCACAAATTATTTACTCATTTTTCTTATTGATTGACATTGAAGATGTCTATAGTTTGGAGTTATAAAAATAAAGCTGCTATGAATATTCTTGTAGATGTCTTTATGGACTTATGTTTCCATTTCCATGGGGTAAATATTCAGGAATAGGATTGCAGGTTTGTAGGGTAAATGTGCATTTATTGAACTTTTGGAGAAAGCATCAGACTGATTTCCAAAGTGGTTGTTTCATTTTGCACTTCCACCAGTATAAGAGAGAGTTGCACATCCTCACTCCACATCAGTGACACCACTGTTTGTGGTGTCTTCTTAATGATATCCATGTCCATTGGGGGTTTGGTGACATATTATGATGATTATAATTGTTTATTTCTCACGGCTGAGATATTGGACATTTTTTTTCAGGTGCTTATCGGCTATGTGTACATCAATCTGTCCCCAAGAAATGCCTATTCAATCTGTTGCCCATAAGTTGTTTGTCGTCTGTTCAGCGAGTGAGAGAAATGTTCCTATATTCTGGACACAAGCCATTTGTCAGATATATGGACAGAGAGCATTTTTCTTCTCATATGTTACTTGCCTAATTATTTTCATAACAACGACTTTTGGTGAGCATGAGTTGTCATGAAAGCCCACATCATAATTTGTTTTCTTTTATAGTGAGAGTTTACCGACTCCTGCCTCAAAACAGTTTGCCTTCTATAAGGTTGTAAAGATTTTATGTTTTCTCATGGAACTTTCATATTTCAGGTTTAGTTTCAACTCTGACACTTAGGTGGAAGAGATATCTCAAAATAAGTTGAGATGAAAGGCAAAAGTCAAGTTCTGCTTTTGTTTTCTGTCATGGATATCCAAATGGTTCAGAATGATTTTATAAAATATTTTTGTCTCCATTGAATTGCTTTGCCATCTATATGGAAAATCAATTTACCATATATGTATGTGGGTCTGGTGCTGGACCATCCCTTTTTAGGTTTGCATACTCTTTTGGACAGTAATACATACCCTGTTTTGTTTTTGTTTTTGTTTGAGACAATGTCTTATTCCATCATCCAGGCTGGAATGCAGGGGCATGACCAAGGCTCACTCATGCCTAGACCTCCTGGGTCAAGCCATCCTCTCCCCTCAGCATCCTAAGTAGCTGAAATTACAGGTGCAAGTCATCACATCCATCTAATTGTTTATTTTTTGTGGAGAGAGGGTCTCTCTCTGTTCCTGAGGCTGGTCTTGAACATCTGGGCTCAAGTCATCCACCCACCTCAGCCTCCCAAAATGTTGGGGTTACAGGCGTGAGTCAAGGGGCTTGGCCAATACCATATGTCTTAATTCTTGTACTTTTATATGCCTTTATATTAAGGTATTTGAGTCCTCCATTTTTTTTTTTTTTTTTTCCAAGAAAGGACTGCTGCAATAGTGCTTGGGTGTGGGTTTCATCCAAAGATCAATTTCGCGAGAAGTGATATGGACTTTTTTAATCTATAAGCATGGTGTATCTTTATTTAGATCTTTTAATTCTTTCCTCAACAATGTTTTCTAGTGCAAGGTGTATAGTCCTTGAGCATAGTGTGTAAAATGTATCACTAAATATTTTTTGATTTTGATACTATTATCAGTGATATTGCTTTAAGACTTTTATTTTCCAAATGATCATAGAAAGTATACAGAAAAACCGTTTTTGTACATTGAGCATGTATATATTTTTGTTTCTTCAATTTCACCACATTCACTTATTAGTCTTTAGAGTGCCTGCATCCATTCATCACCACTCCAGCTTATTTATGATTCAGGTTTTCATGGTATATATCCTTTGTCATATTTCGGTGTTTAAAGCAGATCTTTACACTTAAAGAGTATTTATTCTAAAAAGAACACACTTAGAATGTGGTTTTTATTTAACTTACAGTCCCTGCCTTTTATTTGTAATGCTTAGTCCTTTTACATTTAATATGCTCAAAAGGTGGTTCAGTCTATGTCTACCATAATGTATTTTCTGTTTACATCATATCTTTTATATTCTTCATTCCTCTTTTCCTTCCTTCTTTTGGATAAAAGGACTATTCCTCTTATTATCTATTCCTCTCAGTTTAAATTTTTGTGGTTGCCCTAGGATTTATAATATCCTACCTTCAACTATCACATTCAACCATGTATCAATATTATATAACTTCATGGATAATGCAAAAAACTCATTAACAGTATACTTCAATTTATCCTCTGCATTATTTTTGCTACTGTTTTTTATGAATTTTACTACCACATACACTGAAACAACAATATACCCCTATTATTTTAATTAACATCACAAATTGTCCTTTAAATTTAAAAATTAGATAAATAAAAGTATTTCATATTGACATTGACATTTGCCATTTCCAGGGCTCTTCGTGACTTAGTATGGATTAAAGTTTCCATCTGGTATGATTTTTCTTCTACCTAAATAGCTTTCCTTAACATCTTTTAATACAGAAGCCTGCTGTGGAAACATTCTTTTGTTTTTTTGCTTGTTTCCTCTGGAGGTGGCAGAATATATATTTACATCATGTTTATTTTAAAGGGTTTTTTTAAATTTTTGTTTGTTTGTTTTTGGCTGGACATGTCGTCCTAGGTTGATCTGCTTTTATTTCTTTTTATCACTTTAAAGATGTTATCCCATTGTTTCTGAGGCGAAGGCATCAGTCATTTGCATTACTGTTCCTCTATGTAAATGATCTTGTTTTCCTCCGGTTTATAAGATTATCCTTGTTATCTTTGATGTTGGATGATTTTTCTATGATGTACCCAAGTAAATCATAGAGTTTTGCTTTTAAAAATACTATTTCTGATTCATTGAGCTTCTTGACTGTGAGTTTATCATTTTCTTCATATGTGTAAAGTCTTCAGCAGTCATTGCTTTGAGTAATTTTTTCTTCTGTCCCAATATCTCTTTCCTGTCCTTCTGTGACTTGCTTTACCCATATATTAAATCTTTTGATATTTTCACTGACATCCTTGAGGTTCTGTTTATTTTTTTCAGCCTCTCTCTCTCTCTCTCTGTGTGTGTGTGTGTGTGTGTGTGTGTGTGTGTGTGCATGTGTGCGTGTCTTACAGATTGTATGGCTTTCATTGAGTTATCTTCTAGTTCACTTTTTCTTCTGTGGTGTATGAACCGATAGTAAGGCCATCCAATGAGTATTTTATTAAGGTTACACTTTTTTTGTAGTTCTTTAATTTCCATTTGGTTGTTTTATGTGTTTGCTTTTTCTTGATATTCTGCATTTGTTTCTCTCATGTTCATGTTTTCTTCAAATCTTTGAACACAATTATCATATATACACAGTTTTAATTTCTTTGTCAATTCCATCATTTCTACTATTTATTGGTCTATTCGTATTGCCTAGTTTTTCTCCTAGTTATGGATCACACTAATTGCTTTTTTCTGCCTCATAAATTTTTAAATGTATGCCACTCATTGTGAATGTCACATTACAGAGCACCGTATCAAGTTATTTACCTCCAGTGATGGTTGAGATTTCTTCTGTCAGGCAGTTAATTTACTTGGAGATCATTTGGGTCCTTTTAGACTTGGTTTTTAAGCTTTACTAGGGTGTTTCTGGAGTAGCCTTTATTCTAAGAAGGCATAAATCCTACTCCTAAAGTATGACTTTCCTGGGGTCTCTACTGAATGCCTGAGATGTTCAATGAGGTATCCATCCTTGAGCTGATCAGAACTCCAATACCCCTCAGTGCTACATGAGCTCTGGCATCTCCATTGAGCTCCCTGTTTCCCTGAATTTGTCCTTTCCCCCATAGTAGTTCTCTGTCCTACTTCGTAGAATTTCTCCCTGTGCACATGCAGTTTATATTAGACTTGAGGAGACTTCCATGCATATTCCTTCAGCTCCTTTTCACCACAAATTCTTTCTCATTATTACCTAGCCTAGAAAATCTACATTTTCGTAGCTATCCCAAACTCTAGTCTCTTTCCTTAGTTCAGCAAAACTGCTATGGTTGGCTTTGGCTCCAACTCCTTGCCCTTCAGTCCAGGAAGGTTCTCCAGGAAGAAAGTCAGAGTAGTTATGGAGTTGTGCTCATTCATTTCCTTTTCTAAATTATCTCAGTCCTATACCATCTCTTGTCCAACATGTGGAAAGTTTTTTTTTTATATCTTTTATAGTCATTTATGGCAGAAAGTCAGTTTTTGTCAGACCTGGTTTTTTGTCCATGTACCTGCCTATTTTAATCTCCATATCTGTTTATTTCCTGACTCTCATCTACATTCTTGCTTTTGCTCTTCCTGTCCTGCTTTTGCTCTTCCATATCCCTTCAGAAAACTGGAGCTTAGAACCCAGTATGTTCACACAGGTTTATATATGTTATATTCTATTAATATGTGTGTGTGTGTCCCGCAAATTGTATGGCTATACAGCCTGCAGCTGTGCAGGCTATAGGGTATTTGGTCATCAGTCAGGGACAGACATGAAAAATTTGCACATTTCCCTAGACCATATATATATATGAATACTAGTCTGTATGAACATATACACGAATATTAACCTATATGAATATATAAATATCCATCTGAATGAACACACCTGGTTCTATATATATTCATATACATATGAATTATTTACTTGTGACCCATGACAAAAATGGCAAACACAACCTTCGTTTCAGGGAAGGGAAGTTAGAATGATAGAATTGCATGCGTGAAAGACTGCACTGATCTTTTATGAACACTGTAGAATGGCACTCTAACTATTTGATCATTTGATCTCCTGAGCTTTACATTAGCAAGACCTCATCAACTCCATATAGCCTTCTGCTTCCATCAGACTATTAGAAAAGATAGCAAGCCTAAAATATCTCTTCTCTCAGACTCTTTGATCAAAAGCAAGGTTGTTTGGACATTTGCCACACCTTCTGGGTCTAAGGGAAATTTGGTCCTAACAAGTTAGCTTGAAGCATGGCTCTTCTAAGAGAAACTTAAGTTGGCTGTTGCTCCTCTTATAACTAACATCAAAGACATACTCATTTGGGTGGTTTTCCGGGGTCCTCTTATGCTGGTGTGGTGTCATGGATGACCAAGATTGACATGTCCTTCCAGTGACAGTGGTGGAGAATGTGCCTCGATAACTCTGTCCATTACCATGGTAGCACTGCTGGACCACAGGGGTTTGCTCAGTTGGTGCTAAAAATAGACAGAATCAAGCTGAGTAATTACTAGCATGCAGAAACATGTGAAGCAATTTATGACACAAACAGGACAGTAGTTTCAGAATTATGACTGTTCTCTTTAGTATACTCGCAAGCAGAAGGACATGCTGAAGCAAAAACAATAGAGTAATAGCATTCTAATATTTTAGTAAGTTCTTAGAAATGTTATATTCAAATCCTGGTAGGAAAAGGACATATCAGTGTGCTTACAATTGGAACTAAGACTCGTGTGCAAGCTTTTTTGTATGACTCTCTACTGGTTGTTCATGAGAACAAGGCAGGAAACCAGATGGTGATGGATTAGACCATGCAGGCTGTAGGGTGATTGACTGTCAGTGGGGGACAGACACAAAAACCTGGCACATTTTCCTAGACCATTGCTCCTGAAAAGCCAAAGCCTTAAGCTTCTGGTGGACGGGGCAGGTCATGGACCTGCATCTAGTACTTGCCGGCAAAGACCTATTGCTTCTTAGAGAAGGATGGAGGCTAAAATCTTATTCCCTTACCGTAGAGACAGGGAATCCTTTTGTTTTAGCATGCTGCATTGCAACAAAGCAGAAGTATACTACCCTTCCTCTCAACACACACCAAAGATTCATGTTCCATGAGAAGAAGGTGCAAGAACACCAAGAAATCACTGCCTTCCAAGCACAGGTGGGCAGAGCCTACCTAAAACGAGGTAAGCCAGAGAAATGGTGCATTCTGTGGTACATACTGCCCAATAGCCCCAGGATTAGATGGAATAAATATCATCATATTAGGTTTCTCCAGGATGACAAACTCAACGGCCACATATCTCAGCAACTGCAATGCTGAAGATCGCAATGAACACTGCCCACTTTAAGAAATGCCTGGAAACACTCACTAGTGTGAAATTTGGCACAAATTTGGCCTGATGTTAGAATTGGAATTTTGTCTGGAACACTGAGATAACCCCTTTCATAACAAAGTGAGTGGTCAGTCAAGTGCCCTGGTGGGTTTGCACTGTTCCTGAAGACACCACCCACACATGTTGCACCAGAAATTTCTCCACCAGAGACAGTGCTGAGGCTTCTTTCCACGTGCCATATCCTCAACTTTCTGTGTAGCATGGAAGGCTTCCGTATCAGTCAGATTTTCCATCTCTTTTCATCCCAGTGTTCAAATGTATAGATGTCTGGCCAAAGACTTCTTACCTGCTTCAGAATGAGCTTCCATGCTTGGAACTGGAACAACAGTGGGAGTCTCTAGGACACCTGATTCTGTTTCTGAGCATTGTGTCAGGTTGCAGTACTCCCACCTCACACATGGATCAGTTGTGTAACACCAGGGTTGTTTCCCAGAATCTGGATTCCTACAGTAGTTACTGGTCAGGCCACTGTAAATTCCAAAACAACACAGGTCACAAGAGGCGGGAAAAAATTCAGGGGCACCCAGCACTGTCTAAACTCTGTTATAACAAAGTGTTAAAAAGTTACATTGTAATATTCCCATTTTAGGTACAATAATATTCTCAAAAGCAAAAACGGTCCTCAAGTTCTAAAGAACCATGTAAATTTCCAAGATAGATTAAAATTAGTATTTTAAAATATCAAAATTGGTCTATGATCCATATAAAAACTGAGATCATACATAAACGTATACAAGAAAAATTCAGAATATCTTCCTCCTTCCAACTGCATTCCTTCAGAATCAATGACATAGATTTTGAAGAGTGCATTTTAGATTTTCTTTCTTTCTTTTTTTTTTTTTGAGATGGAGTCTCGCTCTGCAGTTCAGGTTGGAGTACAGTGGTGCAATATTGGTTAACTGCAAGCTCCGCCTCCCGGGTTCACGCCATTATCCTGCCTCAACCTCCCAAGTAGCGGGGACTACAGGCTCCCGCCACCACGCCCAGCTAATTTTTTGTATTTTTAGTAGAGACAGGGTTTCACCATGTTAGCCAGGATGGTCTCGATCTCCTGACCTTGTGATCCACCTGCCTCAGCCTCCCAAAGTGCTGGGATTACAGGCATGAGCCACTGCGCCTGGCCTTAGATTTTTTTAATGCACATAAAAATGTATTGATATCTGTCTCGTTCTCTGTACCTCTCTCTAGGACTCTGCAGTAACATGTAAATTGGAACTAATATATATTACTTCATGGAAGAAATGACATCCAACATGATACCATTCCCAGGCCAGCCCCTTTATGTACTCACAGTGTAGCTAAAAGGCTCTACTTTTACAGTGAAAAGCAATTATGAAAATAGTATTACTATAAATGACATATCAGGTAGATCAAGTGCGTTTGGGTTTACAAGACTTATAAAACCTGCCCTAAAAAACTAGCTCCCAGAGAGGATGCCATTTCTCTAGGATGGGTTCCTGGGCAGGACCTCCTCTCCTGCTCTCAGTTCATCCTCTGCTGGCCACAGCCACTCCAGAACTGAGGGAATGGAGGATGAGATGAAAGAACAGTGGGACCCAAGGCATAAAGGTCGTCGGCTGGGTAGACTATGGGATCTGAAGAGGTGGAGTGGCTACAGAGGAGTCAGAAAACAATGGAGTAAGAGGCACAGAAGGCAAGGACCCTGGGGTGGAGGGATCTTAGAGAAAGTACTCCCACTCATGCCTCCTAGGAACATTGACCCAACTTGTCAGAATCCTCAGATTAATAACCTGCAGCTCTCTGAGAAAACTTGAAACGTATTATGTGCCATGGGAAAGTTTAGAGACTCTATGCATGTGACCTAGTCTCAAGCCTAGAATCCCATTTGAGGAAGCTGGTTCTCCAAGCTACTGGATGTGCTAAAAGGCTGAAGGCTTAAAAGAAATTTCTGCTCTTTTTACAGTTGAGGTATACTTTCCCATAGAGTGAGATGCACACATCTGTAATGTTGTTTGTTTGATGAGTTTGGATCAACACCTATATCTGTGGAACCCAAACTCCCATCACCACGCAGAACATTTCTGTGACCCCAGAAACTCTCTCGAGTCCCTACCCAATTAATCTCTGCTACCCCCTTGCCACTGCCAGAGGCAAATACATTGGTTTCTTTCACCAGAAATTAGTTTTTCCTCTTTTGGAGCCTTATGTAAATGAACTCATACAGAATATACATGGCTTCTTTCCTGAGTAGTTTTGAGCTCCATCCATGCTACTTAAGAGAATCAATGCTGAATAGTATTCATGTGTACCAGTAGGTTGCAAATTATTTTTTCATTTTGTTATTGATGAACATTGAAGTTATTTTTACAGTTTGGATTATAATAAGTAAAGCGCTATAAATATTCATATAGAACTCTTTGTGGACTTATTTTTTCATTTCCTTGGGGTAAATATTCAGGAATAGAATCGCAGGTTTGTAAGATAGATGCATATTGATGGAACTTCATAAGAAACCATCTGACTGACTTTTTAATTTGTTGTATCATTTTGATCTTCCACCAGCGTATGATAAGAGTTTTATAATCTAGCTCCACATCGGTGACACCATTTATTGTTGTGTCTTCTTAATGATATCCATATCCATTGGGTGTTTGGTGATGTCTAATGATGGTTGTAATTCTTGATTTTTGATGGCTGAGATGTTGAGCACTTCTTCAGGTAATTATTGGCTATGTGTCCATTTTTCCCTGTGAAATGCCTACTCAGTCTGTTGCCCGTTTTGATCAGGTTATTTGTCCTCTGATTAGTGAGTGGGAGAAATGTTTCTATACTATGGAATCAAGCCATTTGTCAGATATACCGATTGAGAGGATTTTCTTCCAGTGTGTTACTTGCCTATTTACTTTCTTAACAGTGATATTGGGTGAACATAAGATTTCATTTTATGAAAGCCCAAATTATAACTGGTTTTCCTTTATAGATAGGGTTTTCTGGGTCCAGCCTCAATAATTTTGCCTTCCCCTAAGTTGTGAAGGTTAGTTTTTTTGTAGAAGTTTTTTTTTTTTTTTTTTTTTTTATTTTCAGCTGCAGTATTGCTCTTACATGTAGGTCTAAGAACTATTTGAAATTAATTTGAACCAGAAAGCAGAAGTCAAGGCCAGGTTTTGTTTTATTTTCTGTGTGGATAGCTACAGATAGCTAAAACAATAGTTTTGGAAATAATTTATTTCTCCATTGAATTTCTTTGCCAGGTATATTGAAAATCAATTGAGCATGTATATGTGGGTCTGCTTCTAAATCATCTTTTTAATGTTTGTATGCTTTTTTGCTAATATTATGTGTCTTTTTTCTATTTTGAGAGAGAGAGAGAAAGAGGATCTTGCTCTGTCAACCAGACTGGAGATCAGTAGCATGATCTCGGGTCACTTCAGCATCAACCTCCTGGGCTCAAGCGATCCTCCCACCTCAGCCTCCCTAATAGCTGAGACTATAGGTTCATGGCACCATACTTACTAGTTATTTTTAAATTATTTTTTGTAGACACAGGCTCTTGCTATATTGGCCAGGCTGGTCTAGAACTCCTGGACTCAAGTGCTCCTCCTGCTTCAGACTCCCAGAGTGATGGAATTACAGGCATGACACATGGCGTCTGGCCAATATCACGTGTCTTGATTATTGTCCCTTTAGAAATCTTTAAATTATGTTATAAAAGTTCTCCAACTTTTTTTCTTCTTTTAAAGATTGTCTTTGTGGTTCTAACATATAAATGTTGTCACTTTAAAATACATATATATATTAGTGATGAAATTCTGATTAGGTGGTCGAATCCAAAGATCCAATTTATACGAGAAGTGATAACTGATGTTTTTAATCTAAAAGCATGGATATATATTGTACACACACACATATTATATTACACACACATGCACGCACACAACACACACACGACACATATATATATAGTATTAATAATATATATATATATATTTTTTTTTTTTTTTGAGCGGAGTTTGCTCTTGTTGCCCAGCTGCAGTTGCTCAATGGTGCGGGGATCTCGCTCACTATAACCTCCGCCTCCTGGTTCAGGTGATTCTTCTGCCTCAGCCTCCCCAGCAGCTGGGATTACCAGCATGTGTGCCACCTACACCCAGCTAATTTTTGCATTTTTAGTAGAAGACAGGGTTTTCACCATGTTGGTCAGGCTTTGGTCTCGAACTCCTGACCTCAAGGTGAATCCATCCACCCCAGCCTCCCAAAGTGCGTTGAGATTACAGCATGACGCGAGCGCGAGCGCGCCAGGGGCCAACATGTATATCTTATTTAGATCTTTTGTCTTTCTCCACATTGTTTTGTAGTATGGCAGCAGGGTATCACACACATGGTATGTTGTATACATTTATGATAAAACTTTTGGTTTTAATTACTGTTATGGTTTAATACCAGTCCCCAATTAGGTATATTTTTCTTCTACCACATACGGAGATTCTGTTACATCGTTATTATAGAGAGATAATGCCTGATGTATGGGCTGAAAGTTGTAGTCTCTTCTTTGCAGTGGTTACTTATTCTCCATGGGATAGGTGAGAATAAAGTAAAGAGGGGTTATGGGAGGAGTGTGGAGTATGTAGTATAGCGATGCATGTTTATAGGATGTTTTTCTTTTCTTTTTTCTCTTCTTTTTTTTTTTTTTTTTTTTTGCAAACTCTAGCATACTAGGTTGATTGTGTTTTTTTCTTTTTTATTATTTTATTTTTTTCCGTAAGTTATCGGTTTACAGGTGGTACTTGATTACATAAGTTCTTTTTTTTTTTTTATTTTTTTGAGATGGAGTCTCGCTCTGTCGCCCAGGCTGGAGTGCAGAGGTGCGATCTCGGCTTACTGCAAGATGAGTAAGTTCTTTAGCGGAGATTTGCGAGATCCTGGTGCACCCATCACCTGAGCAGTACACACTGCACCATATTTGTTGTCTTTTATCCTTCGCACCCCTACTACTTTTCCCCCAAGTCCTCAAAGTCCATTGAATCATCCTTATGCCTTTGCATCCTCATAGCTTAGCTCCCACATATTAGTGAGAACAAACGATGTTTCGTTTCCTATTCCTGAGTTAGTTCACTTAGCTCACTTAGAATAATAGTCTCCAATCTCATCCAGGTAATTGCAAATGCTGTTAATTCATTCCTTTTTATGGATGAGGAGTATTCTGTCATATATATATGATGTAGTATTCATATATATATGATGTAGTAGTATACATATATATGATGTAGTGGTATTCCACCATACATATATCATATATATGATATGAGATATGTAATATATATATCAGAGTTTCTTTATTCACTCGTTGATTGATGGACATTTGGGTTGATTCTATGATTTTGCAATTGCGAATTGTGCTGCTATATACATGCATATGCAAGTATCTTTTTCAAGTAATGACTTCTTTTCCTCTGGGTGGATACCCAGTAGTGAGATTGCTGAATCAAATGGTAGTCTTACTTTTAGTTCTTTAAGGAATCTCCACACTGTTTTTCATAGCGGCTGTACTAGTTATATTCCCAACAGCAGTGTAGAAGTGTTCCCTGTTTGATGCATCCATGCCAACCTACTGTTTTTTGATTTTTTGATTATGACCATTCATGCAGGAGTAAGGTGGTATCACATTGTGGTTTTGATTTGCATTTCCCTGATATTAGTGATGTTGAGCAGTTTTTCATGTGTTTGTTGGCCTTTGGTATATCTTCTTTTAAGAATTGTCTATACATATTCTTAGCTCGCTTTTTGATGGAATTGTTTGTTTTTTCTTACTTATTTGTTTGAGTTCATTGCAGATTCTGGATATTAGTCCTTTGTCAGATGTATAGATTGTAAAGATTTTCTACCACTCTGTGGGTTGTCTGTTTGCTGACTGTTCCTTTTGCTGTGCAAAAGCTCTTTAGTTTAATTAGGTCCCAACTATTTATCTTTGTTTTTATTGGACTTGCTTTTGGGTTTTGGTCATGAAATTCTTGCCTAAGCCAATGTCTAGAGGGATTTTCCAATGATATCTTCTAGAATTTTATAGTTTCAGATCTTTGGTTTAAGTCCTTAATCCATCTTGAGTTGATTTTTTTTATACAATGAGAGATGAGAGTCCAGTTTCATTCTCTTACATGTGACTAGCCAATTATCCCAGCATCATTTGTTGAAAAGGGTGTGTTTTCTCCACTTTAGGTTTTGTTTGCTTTATTGAAGATGAGTTGGCTGTAAGTATTTGGGTTTACTTCTGGGTTCTCTATTCTGTTCCATTGGTCTATCTGCCTATTTTTATACCAGTACCACACTGTTTTGGTGACCATGGCTTTGTAGTATAGTTTGAAATCATGTAGTGTGATGCTTCCAGATTTGTTCTTTCTGCTTAGTCTGGCTTTGGCTATGTGGGCTCTTTGTTGATTCTATATGAATTTTAGAATTGTGTTTTTCTAACTCTGTGAAGAACGATGGTGGTATTTTTTTATCAAGATTGCGTTGAACTTGTAGATTGCTTTTGGCATTATGCTCATTTTCACAATACTGATTCTACCCATCCGTGAGCATGTGATGTGTCTCCATTTGTTTGTGTTGTCTATGATTTCTTTCAGCAGTGTTTTGTAGTTTTCCCTGTAGAGGTCTTTCGACGCCTTTGTTAGGTATATTCCTAAGTATTTTATTTTTATTGCAGCTATTTTAGAAGAGGTTGAGTTCTTGATTTGATTTTCCACTTGATCTCTGTTGGCATATAGAAGAGCTACTGATTTGTGTATGTTAATCCTGTATCTGGAAACTTTGCTGAATTCTTTTATCAGTTCTAGGAGCTTTCTGGAGGAGTCCTTAAGGTTTTCAAGGTAAACTATAATATCATCAGCAAACACAGACAGTTTGGCTTCTTCTTTACCAATTTGGATGCCCTTTATTTCTTGCTCTTGTCTGATTGCTTTGGCTAGGACTTCCAGTACTATGTTCAAGAGGAGTGATGAGAGTGGGCATCCTTGTCTTGTTCTCATTCTCAGAGGGAACGCTTTCAACTTTTCCCCATTCAGTATTATGTTGGCTGTAGGTTCGTCATAGATAGTTTTTATTACATTAAGGTATGTCAATTGTATGCCAATTCTGCAGAAGGTTTTAATCATAAAGGATGATGGATTTTGTCAAATGATTTTTCTGCACCTTTTGAGATGGTCATGTGATGTTTGTTTTTAATTCTGTTTATGTGGCATATCACATTTATTGACTTGCATATGTGAAACCATCCCTTTATCCTTGGTATGAAATCCACTTGATCATGGTGGATTATCTTTTTAATATGTTGTTGGATTCTGTTAGCTAGCATTTTGTTGAAGATTTTAACATCTATGTTCATCAAGGATATCGGTCTGTAGTTTTCTTTTTTAGTTGTGTCCTTTTCTGGTTTTGGTATTAGAGTGATGCTGCCTTCATAGAATGAATTACGGAAGGTTCCTTCTTTCTCTGTCTTGTGGAATAGTGTCAAAAAGATTGGTACCAATTCTTCTTTGAATGTCTGGTAGAAATCTGCTATGAATCCATCTGGTCCTGGACATTTTTTGTTGGTAATTTTTAAATTACTGTTTCAATCTTACTGCATGTTGTTGGTCTGTTCAGGGTATCTACTTCTCCCTGATTTAAGCTAGGACAGTTGTATTTTTTCAGGAATTTATCTATCTCATCTAGGTTTTCTAGTTTATTTGTGTGTGAAGGTGTTCACAGCAGCCTCGAATGATCTTTCCAACAGTGGTGTCAGTTGGAATATCTCCTGTTTTGTTTCTCAGTGAAGTCATTTGGATTTTCTATCTTCTTTACTTGGTCAATCTTGCTAATGGTCTATCAATTTTATTTATATTTTCAAAGAACCAGCTTTTGTTTGATTTATCTGTTGTATTTTTTTTTTTTTGTTTCAATTTTACTTAGTTCTACTCTGAAATCTTGATTATTTCCTTTCTTGTTTTGGGGTTGGTGTATTCTTATTTCTTTAGTTCCTTGAGGTGTAGCCTTAGATTGTCTGTTTGTCCTCTTTCAGACTTTTTGATGTAGGCATTTAGGGCTGTGAATTGTCCTCTTAGCACCACCTTAGCTGTATCCCAGAAGTTTTGATAGATTGTGTCCCTATTGTCATTCTGTTCAAGTAATTTTTTAATTTCTATCTTGATTTTGTTTTTGATCTAATGCTCATTCAGGAGCAGGTTATTTAATTTTCATGTATTTGCATGTTTTGAAAGTTCCTTTTGGAGTTGATTTCTAGGTTTATTCCACTGCGATCTGAGAGAGTGCCTGATATAATTTCAATTTTCTTAAATGTATTGAGGTTCATTTTATGACCTATCATGTGGTCTATCTTGTAGAAAGTACCATGTGTTGTTGAATAGAATGTGTATTCTATGGTTATTGGATGAAATGCTTTGTATATATCTGTTAAGTCCATTAGTTCCAAGGTATACTTTAAATCCATTGTTTCTTTGTTGACATTCTGTCTTGACGACCTGTTTAGTGCTGTCAGTGGAGTATTGAAGTTTCTCACTATTATTGTGTTGCTATCTCATTTTTTAGGTCTAGTAGTAATTATTTTACACATTTGGGAGCTCCAGTGTTGGGTGCATATACGTTTAGGATTGTGATATCTTCCTGTTGGGCAAGGCCTTTTACCATTATATAATGACCCTATTTGTCTCTTTTAACCACTGTTGCTTTAAAGTTTGTTTTGTCTGATACAACAATAGCTACTCCTGCTAGCTTTTGGTGTCCATTTGCATGAAATGCCTTTTTCCACCCATTTACTTTAAGTTTATGTGAGTCCTTATGTCTTAGATGAGTCTCCTGAAGGCAGCAGATGTTTGGTGAGTTCTTACTCATTCTGTAGTTCTGTATCATCTTACTATTATTATACTTTAAGTTCTGGGATACATGTGCAGAACGTGTGGGTTTTTTACATAGGTATACACGTGTCATGGTGGTTTGCTGTACCCATCAACCCGTCATCTACATTAGGTATTTCTCCTAATCCAATCCCTCCCCTAGCCTCAACTCCCCAACAGGCCTCTGTGTGTAATGCTCCCCTCCCTATGTCCATGTGTTCTCATTGTTCAACTCACACTTATGAATGAGAACATATGGTGTTTGGTTTTCTGGTCTTGTGTTAGTTTGCTGAGAATGATGGTTTACAGCTTCATCCATGTCTCTGCAAAGGACATGAACTCATCCTTTTTCATGACTGCGTAGTATTCCATGGTGCATATGTGCCACATTTTCTTTATCTAGTCTATCATTGATGGGCATTTTAGTTGGTTCCAAGTTTTTGCTATTGTGAATAGTGCTACAATAAACATATGTGTGTGTGCATCTTTATTGTAGAATGATTTATAATCCTTTGGGTATATACCCAGTAATGGGATGGCTAGGTCAATTGGTATTGTTCTAGATCCTTGAGGAATCACCACACTGTCTTCCACAATGGTTGAACTAGTTTACACTCCCACCAACAGTGTAAAAGTGTTCCTATTTCTCCATATTCTCTTCAGCATCTGTTGTTTCCTGACTTTTTAATGATCGCAATTCTAACTGGTATGAGATGGTATCTTATTGTGGTTTAGATTTGTATTTCTCTAATGACCAGAGATGATGAGCTTTTTTTCATGTTTTTGGCCACTTAAAGGTCTTCTTGCTAGAAGTGTCTGTTCATATCCTTCACCCACTTTTTGATGGTTTTTTTTCTTGTACATTTGTTTAAGTTGCTTGTGCATTCTAAACATTAGCCCTTTGTCAGATGGATAGATTGCAATAATTTTCTCCCATTCTGTAGGTTGCTTGTTCACTCTGATGATAGTTTTTTGCTGTGCAGAAGTTCTTTATTTTAATTAGATCTCATTTGTCAATTTTGGCTTTTGTTGCCATTGCTTTTGGTGTTTTAGTCATGAAGTCATCTCCCATGCCTATGTCCTGAATGGTATTGCCTATGTTTTCTTCTAGGTTTTTTTTTTCTTTTCTTTTTTTTTTTTTTGAGATGGAGTCTCACTCTGTCGCCCAGGCTGGAGTGCAGTGGCACAATCTTGGCTTGTTGCAAACTCCACTTCCTGGGTTCACACCATTCTCCTGCCTCAGCCTCCTGAGTAGCTGGNCCAAAGTGTCTTCTAGGGTTTTTATGGTTTTAGGTCTCACATTTAATTCTTTAATCTATCTTGAGTTAGTTTTTGTATAAGGTGTAAGGAAGGGGTCCAGTTTCAGTTTTCTGCATATGGCTAGCAAGTTTTCCCAACACCATTTGTGTGGTGTTATTTCTGAGGCCTCTGTTCTGTTTCATTGCTCTATATATCTGTTTTGGTACCAGAACCATACCATGCTATTTTTGTTCCTATAGCCTTGTAGTATATTTTGACATCAGGGAGCATGATGCCTCCAGCTTTGTTCTTTTTGCTTAGGATTGTCTTGGATATACAGGCCCTTTTTTGATTCCATATGAAATTTAAAGTAGTTTTTTCTAATTCTGTGAAGAAACCAATGGTAGCTTGATAGGGATAGCATTGAATCTATAAATTACTTTGGGCAGTATGGCCATTTTCACAATATTGATTTCTCCAGTTCATTAGCATGGAATGTTTTTCCATTTGTTTGTGTCCTGTCTTATTTCTTTGAGCAGTGGTTTGTAGTTCTCCTTGAAGAAGTCCTTTACATCCCTTGTAAGTTGGATTCCTAGGCATATTTTATTCTCTTTGTAGCAATTGTGAATGGGAGTTCATCATGATTTGGCTCTCTGTCTGTTATTGGTGTATAGGAATGCTTGTGATTTTTCCATATTGATTTTGTGTTCTGAGACTTTGCTGAAGTTGCTTATCAGCTTAAGGAGATTTTGGGCTGAGATGATAGGGTTTTCTAAATATACAATCATGTCATCTGCAAACAGAAACAATCTGACTTCCTCTCTTCCTATTTGAATACACTTTACTTCTTTCTCTTGCCTGATTACCCTGGACAGAACTTCCAATACTTGAATAGGAGTGGTGAGAGAGGGCATTCATGTCTTGTGCTGGTTTTCAAAGGGAATGCTTCCAGCTTTTGCCTATTCAGTACGATATAGGCTATGGGTTTGTCATAAATAGCTCTTATTATTTTGAGACATACTCCATCAATACCTAGTTTATTAAGAGTTTTTAGCGTGATTGGGTATTGAATTTTATCAAAGGCCTTTTCTGCATCTATTGAGATAATATGGTTTGGAATGCTTTCAGAAGGAATGGTGCTAGCTCTTCTGTGTACCTCTGGTAGAATTTGACTGTTAATCCCTATGGTCTGGGCTTTTTTTGGTTGGTAGGTATTAATTACTGCCTCAATTTCAAAACTTGTTATTGGTCTATTAAGGGATTTGACTTCTTCCTGGTTTAGTCTTGGGAGGGTGTATGCATCCAGGAATTTATCCATTTCTTTTAGATTTTCTATTTTATTTGCATAGAGGTGTTTAAAGTATTCTCTGATGGTAGTTTGTATTTCTGTGGCATCAGTGGTGATATCCCCTTTATTATTCTTTATTGTGCATATTTGATTCTTCTCTATTTTCTTCTTTATTAGTCTGGCTAGTGTTCTATCTATTTTGTTAATCTTTTCAAAAAACCAGCTCCTGGATTTATTGATTTTTTAAAGTGTTTTTTTGTGTGTGTGTCTTTATCCCCTTCAGTTCTGCTCTGATGTTAGTTATTTCTTGTCTTCTGCTAGCTTTTGTATTTGTTTGCTCTTGCTTCTCTAGTTCTCTTAATTGTGATGTTAGGGTGTTGATTTTAGATCTTTCCCACTTTCTCCTATGGGCATTTAGTGCTATAAATTTCCCTCTAAACAGTGATTTAAATGTGTCCCAGAGATTCTGGCACATTGCGTCTTTGTTCTCATTGGTTTCAAATAACTTATTTATTTCTACCTTAATTTTGTTATTTACCCAGTAGTAATTCAGGAGCAGGTTGTTCAGTTTCCATGTAGTTGTATGGTTTTGAGAGAGTTTATTAATCCTGAGTTCTAGTTTGATTGCACTTTGGTCTGAGAGACTATTTGTTATGATTTCTGTTCTTTGGCATTTGCGGAGGAGTGTTTTACTTCCAATTATGTGGTCAATTTTAGACTAAGTGTGATGTGGTGCTGAAAAGAATGTATATTCTGTTGATTTGGGGTGGTGAGTTCTGTAGATGTCTATTAGGTCAGCTTGGTCCAGAACTGAGTTCAAGTCCTGAATATCCTTGTTAATTTTCTGTCACGTTGATCTCATATTGGCTGTGGGGTGTTAAAATCTCCCACTATTTTGTGTGGAAGTCTAAGTCTCTTTGTAGGTTTCTAAGAACTTGCTTTATGAATCTGAGTGCTCCTGTATTGCGTGCATATATAATTAGGACAGTCAGATCTTCTTGTTGCATTCATCCTTTTACCATTATGTAATGCCCTTCTTTGTCTCATTTGATCTTTGATGGTTTAAAGTCTGTTTCATCAAAGACTAGGATTGCAGCCCCTCATTTTATTTTCTTTCCATTTGCTTGGTAAATATTTGTTCTTTTCTTTATTTTGAGCCCATATATGTCTTTTCACCTTAGATGGGTCTTCTGAGTACAGCACAACAATGGGTCTTGATCCTTTATTCAATTTCCCAGTCTGTGTCTTTTAATTGGGGCATATAGCCCATTTATACATAAGGTTAATATTGTTATGTATGAATTTGATCCTGTCATTATGATGCTAGCTGGTTATTTTGCCCATTAGTTGATGCAGTTTCTTTATAGTGTTGATGGTGTTTATAATTTGGTATGTTTTGCAGTGGCTGGTACTGGCTTTTCCTTTCCATATTTAGTGCTATCTTCAGGCAGGCCTGAAGTGCTCTTGTAAGGCAGGCCTGGTGGTGACAAAATTCCTCAGTATTTGCTTATTTGTAAAGGATTTTACTTCTCTTTTGCTTATAAAGTTTAGTTTGGCTGGATATGAGATTCTGTGTTGAAAATTATTTTCTTGAAGAACGCTGAATACTCTACATCTTTCTTCGGTGTGGATGTTTCCTGCCCTTGAACATCTGACTCCAATTTCTTCAGTTCTGGAATTCAGACTGGCTCTCTTTGCTCCTCAGCCTGCAGATAGCCTATTGTGGGACCTTGTGATCACGAGAAAGGGGAGGTTCCAAGATGGCTGAATAGGAACAGATCCAGTCCACAGTTCCCAGTGTGAGTGACACAGAAGATGGGTGATTTCTGCATTTCCAACTGAGGTACTAGGTTCATCTCACTGGGGCTTGTTGGATAGTGGATGCAGTCCACAGAGTGTGAGCTGAAGCAGGGTGGGGCATTGTCTCACCCAAGAAGCACAGGGAGTCGGGGAATTCCCTTTCCTAGCCAAGAGAAGCTGTGACAGATGTACCTGGAAAATCAGGACACTCCCACTCTAATACTGTGCCTTTCCAATGGTCTTAGCAAACAGCACACCAGGAGATTATATCCTGCGCCCGGCTCGGAGGGTCCCACGCCCATGGAGCCTCACTCACTGCTAGCACAGCAGTCTGAGATTGAACTGCAAGGCAGCAGCGAGGCTTTGGCAGGGGCGTCTGTCATTGCTGAGGCTTGAGTAGGTAAACAAAGTGGCTGGGAATCTCGAAATGGGTGGAGCACACCACAGTTCAAGAAGGCCTGCCTGCCTCTGTAGACTCCACCTCTGAGGGCAGGGCATAGCCAAACAAAAGGCAGCAGAAACCTCCGCACACTTAAACGTCCCTATCTGACAGTTTGGAAGAGAGTAGTGCTTCTCCCAGCATGAAGTTTGAGATCTGAGAACAGACAGACTATCTCCTCAAGTGGGTCTCTGACCCCTCAGTAGCCTAACTGGGAGACACCTCCCAGTAGGGGCTAACTGACACCTCATACTGCCGGGTGCCCCTCTGAGATGAAGCTTCCAGAGGAAGGATCAGGCAGCAACATTTGCCATTCTGCAATATTTGCTGTTCTGCAGCCTCCACTGGTGATACCCAGGCAAACAGAGTCTGCAGTGGACCTCCAGCAAACTCCCACAGACCTACAGCTGAGGGTCCTGACTGTTAGAAGGAAAACTAACAAACAGAAAGGATATCCACACCAAAACCCCATCTGTATGTCACCATCATCAAGAACCAAAGGTAGATAAAACCACAGAGATGGGGAGAAACCAGAGTCGAAAAGCTGAAAATTCTAAAATCAGAGCACCTCTTTTCCTCCAAAGGAATGCAGCTCCTCACCAGCAACAGAAGAAAGCTGGATGGAGAATGACTTTGAAGAATTCAGAGAAGAAGGCTTCAGACTATCGGTAATAACAAACTTCTCTGAGCTAAAGGAGGATGTTCGAATTCATCTCAAAGAAGCTAAAACCTTGAAAAAAGACTAGATTAATGGCTAACTAGAATAAACAACGTAGAGAAGACCTTAAAGGACCTGATGGAGCTGAAAACCATGGCACTACATGACACATGCCCAAGCTTCAGTAGCTGATTCGATCAAGTGGAAGAAAGGGTATGAATGACTGAAGATCAAATGAATGAAGTGAAGAAAGAAGAGAAGTTTAGAGAAAAAAGAGTAAAAGAAATAAACAAATCCCCAAGAAATATGGGACTATGTGAAAAGACCAAATCTTTGT
>NW_016815615.1:0-2398 GCF_001698545.2 Rhinopithecus bieti | reverse complement strand
CCCAGACAACATAAGAGGGTGAGGGAGAGGCAACATCAGATTTAATGTTTTTATTGCAATAATTTCAACATCAGGCTGGAGAACCTACACAAGGATGATGGTAGACAGCTCCCGAGGACAGGCACAGTTCCCGGTGTATGTGAGGCCTCACACCTTGCCAGTGCCAAGTATACAGCAGTCACTTAGAATATGCCTGTAAGAGTGAATAAATCTAGAGACATGTGGGGAACGAAAAAATGAGAAAGATCGTTCGACGAATTATTTCACATTGAATTTAACATTATGAATTCTCAAATCTTGGAAATGTAAAGATTGGAAAGTAGAGTTGGTTCCTGAGGAAAATTTGTCCTGGTCAGTTTTATGTGTCAACTTGACTAGACAACAGTACCCAGTGATTCAATCCAACACTAATCTAAATGTTGCTGCAAAGGAATTTTGTAGATGTGGTTCTCTACAATCAGTTGACCTTAAGTAAAGATTATTCTCAGTAATAGGAGTAGGCCTCATTCAATCAGTTGGAAAGCCTTAAAAGCAAGACTGAGGTACCCCTGGGGAGGAAGACATTTGACTTCAAAACTGAAACATCAGCTCCTATCTGAATCTTCAGCCTATCAGCCTGTTCTACAAATTTTGGACTTTCCAGCCTCTATAATCTCATAAGCCAATTTTTTGAAATAAATATCTAAAATAAATAGGAACTAAATATACTGGTGACATAGGAGATATATCTTACTGGTTCTGTTTCTCTGGAGAAAGCTAAATGACATAGTGTCTTAGTGGAAATTTTAGGGACAATATCTTTTGGCAGTTGACATTTTAAGCAAACACCATTTTGTAATGAGATGGTCTTTCCTTGGTCATCAGACTATCTGCTAAATTAGTGGAAGTTTGAATGCCTTAAATATAAAGTTGACTGTTGAAATTTGATTATAATGCCATGGTTTGTGTCTAGGTGTCAAGTCTATGTTTGAAAAATAAAAGCAGCTACATTACCATTTTAGAGGACATGTGAGTTCCTTATGCATGAACTTTCTAAGCCAATAAATGCCTGCCCACTCTCAATTAAAGTCAGAAGTAGGCCAGGCACAGTGGCTCACACCTGTAATCCCAGCACTTTGGGAGGCCAAGGTGGGCAGATCATGAGGTCAAGAGATCGAGACCATCCTGGCTAGCACGGTGAAACCCCGTCTCTACTAAAAATACAAAAAATTAGCCAGGCATGGTGGTGGGTGTCTGTAGTCCCAACTACTCGGGAGGCTGAGGCAGGAGAATGGCGTGAACCCGGGAGACAGAGCTTGCAGAGAGCCGAGATCACCCCACTGCACTCCAGCCTGGGCGACAGAGCAAGACTCTGCCTCAAAAAAAAAAAAAAAAAAAAAAAAAAAAAAAAAAAAAAGTCAGAAGTGTAAGTCAGTTAACCAAAAAATGAAGGCACTTCCATAGTCAGCCCTACTATTGTTTCAGATGCTAACAGCATGGAAATGTTATCTTCCTCCAGCAGGAACAGAAGGGACTCAGTAAGTACCCTTGGGGAATCACTGGCTGCTAAAACAACTCACTCACCGTCTCCTCTTCACAATCAGTACATTCTGCATTCTGCCTGGGTTAGTGAGAAATAGAACTTGCACTCCACATCACACATAGGTAGGGATTTTTCTTTTTCTCCTAAGACTTGGGAACTTTGGGAAGAAGGTGGGAAGCAAGGAGGACCATTGTTAATGTTTACTTGTATTTTATCCCATAACCAAAAAGGTGATCTTTTTTTCTACCTCTGATATTATCGTTACTCCAACTAGTTTGGGACATATTGATCTCTTAAGTATTCTGTACGTAGATAGATAAGATTTGAGAATACTGAACTCATCACTAGAGTTAGAGCATGGGGAGAACAAGAGGGATTTTTTTTTTTAAACTGACAAAGAATAAACCTAAATATAGGGAGACAAACTGGATAACGTTTCAAGTTTTCAAAAGAACTGACAAAATATCCTAATTTAAAAAAAATGAAAAAGAAGTGATGCCAAGTAAAAATAAATAATAAGATGAAGACAGAGATGACTTTTTGATTTATCTAGAGTCACTGAAGGCAGGAATGGTGAGAAAAAATAAACAGGGTAATTATCAAGAACTTCAGAAATTAAAAAAATACAAAAGAAATTATAACTACATGGCAAACAGAAGTTAAACAGTCTGTCAGATGAGTTAAAGGGAGACACGGAAGCAAGGAAATTGCCTCAGGAAGTGGGGAAGAATATCTAGAATATATACAGGTGAAGGAGAGGTCTTAGGCAAAACAGATGATTGAGATGAATTAGAAAGACAGATGATAGAGATACAAGGAAGGGAGGAAGGGAGGGAGGGAGGGAGGGAGCAAGGAAGGGAGGAAGGGAGGGAGGGA
>NW_016815614.1:0-522 GCF_001698545.2 Rhinopithecus bieti | reverse complement strand
TATATATATATATATATATATATAATGTCCTTTTTTGTGCCTTGTAATCTTTTAGATTTAATGTCTATTTTTTCTGGTATTAGTCTTGTGACCCCCTCTCTCTTTTGATTACTATTTGTATGGAATATCTTTTTGCATCCTTTCACTTTCAATCTATTTGTATCTTTAGGTCTAAAGTGAGTCCTTTATAGACAGCATATAGCTGGATCATGTTTTTGTGTCCACTCTTGCAATCTCTACCTTTTGATTAGAGAGTTTAATCCATTTACATTTAAAGTAATTACTGATAAAAAGAAAACTACTTCTGTCATTTTGCTATTCATCTTCTGCATGCCTTATAGCAGTTTTATCCCTCATTTCTGCATTATTGTTTTCCTTTCTGTAGTGAAATGTTTACATTTCTTTCATATATATATATGTTGCTTTCAAGATTCTCTTTGTCTTGGGATGTTGAAAGTTGATTATAACGTGTCTCAGTGTGGGTCTTTTAGTTTATCTTACTTGGAATTCATTGAGCTTCTT
>NW_016815613.1:0-1730 GCF_001698545.2 Rhinopithecus bieti | reverse complement strand
TATTTGGTTTTTCACCATAGGCCTCAATGGGCTGCCAAATGTCCCTTTTGCAGATTCTACAAGAACAGTGTTTCTAACCTGGTAAATCAAAAGAAAGGTTTAACTCTTTTGGATGAAATTACACATCAGAAAGCAGTTTTTATAGGTAACTTCTTTCTAGTTTTTATCTGGGGATATTTCTTTTTTTCACTATATGCTGAGACTAGCTTGTTTGTGGAGACCCTAAAGCAGCAGCACTAGTAGAATTAAAGACACACACACCAAAATATAGCATGTGGAGTGGGAAATCAGGGTTCTTGCAATCTTCAGAGATAAGAGCCTTGAACAGAGATTTAGCCACATATTTATTGACAGCAAGCCAGTGATAAGCATTGTTTCTATAGATTATAGTTTAACTGAAAGTATTTCTTATGGGAAATAAAGGGATGGACTGAAATAAAAGGATGGGTTCTGGCTAGTTATCTGTAGCCTGAACATGTCTTTAAGGCACAGATCGCTCATGCTATCATCTGTGTTTCAAGAAAGCCTTTAAGTGTTTTTCCACTCTGGGTGGGCCAGGGCTCCTTCCCCTCATTCCAGTGAACCAACAACCTTCCAATGTCGGTGTCATGGCCATCACAAGCATGTCACAGAGCTGTAGAGATTTTGTTTATGTCCAGTTATGTGGCCAGTTTATGGCCAAATTTGGGGACCACTTCCCAACATGTCTTCCTTCTTTGTTTTGCAAAACGATTAAAGCATAGGCAACTTTGTCACAGTGAGCTACTTCTCGCAGGATTCAGGATCCACATCTGAAGACTATACAAAGACCAACAACATAGATTAATAACACAATCATCATTGAAATCACAGAGATTTCAAGTGTTTTTATCCATTTTAATGCAGTACTAGCTGCTAATATGTCTGCAGCTCTTTCGAGCACTCCAGTTCCTGGTATTAAGGCCAGGTGTGACTGGGACGTTTTATATATTTGTTCTTTTAATTTTGCAATATCCAAAAACAAGTTTGTAGAGTGTCCCAGATGCTTTTTTATTCTTTCCTAAAATTGATTTTATTAAGAGCCATTAATAGTTTCCACAAATTCTTATGTTTAGCTCAGGTGCCACTATACCGCCATGGTTCCAGATAATAAGAACTCTTGCCATACTTATTACCATTTCTACCATCTGATTGCTTTGTTCGGACCAGCTGAACATAGTGTGGCTGTGGCACACAGATGAGAGGTGCAATTCAAGCTAAACATCCTCTTAGGGGACCAATCAATAATGATTCCATAGGAATCATTGCACAGCACCTCTGCTTGTTCTGCAATGCAATCTTCCCAAACAAGTATGTTCATTTTCTAACTGGGTCCAATCCTGTATAATTGTTCTGTGTCAGTCCTTCTTGAAGAAATATGCATGGCAATGATGATCACCACTATCATAGCTATCATTAAATTACTAACTGTGACTTGTTGTCCCACTTTTCTCAGGTTTTATTCTGCCATCTGTGACAGCTTCTTGGTCTGTCCCCATGCCAGTGACTGTGTTCAACGGGTGTTTCTCATGATAGTTGGGGTCCTCCTCAGTGTCAGTCTTGACATGGCTGTAACTGGGGGGTCCTCACAATCCTCTCAGCCTCTCAGAATCTCTTACTCAATATCTGGCTCATGATAAGGTTTCAGGTGTCTTGATGGTATCCAAATTGGTTGTTGATTTGGTCCTGAAGAAACACAAGCATAACCTCTA
>NW_016815612.1:0-7262 GCF_001698545.2 Rhinopithecus bieti | reverse complement strand
GTCTTTTGTGTCACTCGTGCTGTGAGTTGGAGACTGGAGCTGTTCCTATTCGGCCATCTTGCTCCGCCCCCTTCTTTCTGTTTTTTATTGGTCGACATTTCACTTTTTGTCATAGTCTTCAATGTGCTCTGAATATCACTCTTTTGGTTTTACAGGAACAGAGTTCAAACTGTGCCTTATGAGAAGAAAATTATAACTCCCTGAGTGGAATGCACACATCACCAAGCAGTTTCTCAGAAAGCTTCTCTCCAGTTTTTATCTGACTGTAGTTCCCCTTTTACCATAGGCCCGAATGGCATCCCAAATATTCCTTCGTGGATCCATCCAGAAGGGAGTTACCAAGTTGCATAATGTAAAGAAAGCTTCATATATGTGAGATGAATAAACATAGCAAAAAGCAGATTCACAGAAAGCTTCTTTCCAGTTTTATCTGAAGATATTTCCTTTTTCACCATAGTCCAGAATGTGCTCCAAAGGTCCCTTCGTGGATCCATCCATGACAGTTTCCAAGCTGTGCAATGTAAAGAAAGCTTTATCTACGTGAGATGATTACACATATCACAGAATAGTTTCCTAGAAAGCTTCTTTCCAGTTTTTCTCTGAGACTATTTCCCTTTTCACCATTGGCATCAACATGCTCCCGAATATCACTTGGTACCTGTTTCTCCAAAAGGGTTTCCCTGACGTTGTATGAGAAAGGAGGTATAACACTGTGAGTGGAATGCACACGTCGCAAAGCAGATCCTTGAAAAGCTTCTCACAAGTTTCCGTCTGAACATATTTCCTTTTTCACCATTAGTCTCAAAGGGCTCCCGAATGTCCCATCACATGCTAAACATGCACAGGGTTAGAAAACTGCTCAATGAAAAGAGAGGCATAACTAAGCAAGAGGAATTAAGACGACAAACAGCAGTTTCACAGAAAGCTTCCTTCTGGATTTTACCTGAGGATATTTCTTTCTCCATATTCTACAAATCGTCCCCAAATATCCTTCCTCAGATTCCACAAAAACAGTGATTTCAAGCTGCTCAATCCAAAGAATGTTTTAACGCTGTGAGACAAATACACACATCGCAAAGCAGTTGCTCAGAACGTTTCTCTGCAGGTTTCATCAGAAGACGTTTGCTCACTCACCAAAAGCCTTCAGGCGTCACTAAATATTCCTTCATAGATTCTTCAAAGACAGAGTTTCGAAACTGGGCAACATAGAGTAAGCAATAACCCTGTTAAGTGAATGCACAAATCACAGAGCTGATTCCTGAACAGATTCTTCAAAGAAAGAGTTTCGAAACTGGGCAACATAGAGTAAGCATTAACTCTTTGAAATGAATGCACATATTAGAGAGCAGATTCTTTGAACGATTTTTCCTCAATTTTATTTCAGTATATTTCACTATTCGTCATAGTCCTCAATGCTTTCTGAAATGTCACTTTTTCGGTATCACAGGAAAAGTGTTCAAACACTGCCTTGTGAGAAAAGAGGAATAACTCTTTGAGTGGAATGCATACATCACAAAGTAGTTTCTCAGAAAGCTTCTATCCAGTTTTCATCTGAAGATATCTCCTCTTTCACCATAGGCCTGAATGTGCTCCGGAATGTTCCTACGTGGATCTGTGCATGACGGAGTTTCCAAACTGCGTAATATAATCAAAGTTTCAACTATGCGAGATGAATAAATATATGTAGCACAAAGCAGTTTTACAGAAATCTTCTTTGTTTTTGTCTTAGGATATTTCCTTTTTCACCATAGTCGTCGCTATACTCCCGAATATCTCTTGGTAGCTTTTTCTCCAAAAGGGTTCCGGAATCCTCTAGGAGAAGAAAGGTGTATTTCTGTGAGTGGAATGCACACTTCACAAAGCAGCTCCTCAGAAAGCTTCTCTCCTGTTTCTGTCTGAAGACTGTTCCTTTCTCACCATAAGCCTCAAAGCCCTCCAGAATATCCCTTCACAGACTAAACAAAACAGTGTTATGATACAGCTCAATGAAAAGAGAAGCTTAACTGTGTGAGCGGAATTCACGTGACACAGAGCAGTTTCACAGAAAGTTTCCTTCTGGTTTCTCTCTGAGGTTATTTCTTTTTCAGGATATTCTAAGGAGCATTTCCAAATGTCCTTTCCTGTTTTTTACTGGACTACATTTCACTTTTTGCCATAGTCTTCAATGTGCTCCGAATATCACTTTTTTGGTTTCACAGGAACAGTGTTCAAACTGTGTCTTATAAGAAGAAAGTTACCACTCCCTGAGTGGAAAGGACACGTCACCAAGCAGTTTCTCAGAAAGCTTCTCTCCCGTTTTTATCTGACTATATTTCTATTTCACCATAGGCCCAAATATGATCCCAAGTATCCCTTCATGGATCCATCTTCAAGGGGTTTCCAAGCTGCATAATGTAAAGAGAGCTTCATCTATGTGAGATGAATAAACATACCAAAAAGCAGATTCACAAAAAGCTTTTTTCCAGTTTTATCTGAAGATATTTCCTTTCTCACCATAGTCCAGAATGTGCTCCCGAAGGTCCCTTCATGGATCCGTCCATGACAATTTCCAAGCTGCGTAATGTAAAGTAAGCTTTATCTATGTGAGATGATTACACATATCATGGAGTAGTTTCCTAGAAAGCTTCTTTCCAGTTTTCGCCTGAGGATATTTCCCTTTTCGCCATAGGCATCAACATGCTCCTGAATATCACTTGGTACCTATTTCTCCAAAAGGGTTTTCCGACGCTGTATGAGAAGAGAGGTATAACACTGTGCCTGGAATGCACACATTACAAAGCAGTTCCTCGAAAAGCTTCTCCCCAGTTTCGGTCTGATCATATTTCCTTTTTCACCGTTAGCATCAAAGTACTCCCGAATATCCCATCACATGCTAAACCTACACAGGGTTAGAAAACTGCTCTATGAAAAGAGAGGCTTATCTGAGTGAGAGGAATTAAAATGACACAGAGCAGTTTCACAGAAAGCTTTCTTCTGGATTTTACCTGAGGATATTTCTTTCTCCATATTCCTAGGATCGTTTCCAAATGTCCTTCCTCAGATTCCACAAAAACAGTGATTTCAAGCTGCTCAATACAAAGAATGGATTAACTCTAGGAGACGAATACACTAGTCGCAAAGCAGTTGCTCAAAACGTTTCTCTGCAAGTTTCATTGGAAGACGTTTCCTCACTCACCACAAGCCTCAGGGCATCACTAAATATCCCTACACAGATTCTTCAAAGACAGAATTTCCAAACTGGGCAGCATAGAGTAAGCATTAACAGGTGTGAAGTGAATGCACATATCAGAGAGCATATTCTTGGAACGCTTCTTCCCTCGATTTTTCTTCATGTATTTCACTATTCGCCCATAGTCCTCAATGCGTTCTGAAATATCACTTTTTCGGTTTCACAGGAAAAGTGTGCAAACACTGCCTTGTGCGAAAAGATGTGTAAATCCCTGAGTTGGATGCATACATCACAAAGTAGTTTTCTCGGAAAGCTTCTATCCAGTTTTTATCAGAAGATATCTCCTCTTTTCTTCCGTCGGCTGAAATGTCTCCGAAAGTCCCTTGGCGGATCTGTATGACAGAGTTTCCAAACTGCATAATATAATTAAAGTTTTAACTCTGTGAGATGGAATAAATATATCTAACATATAGCAGTTTCAAGAAATCTTCTTTCAGTTTTTGTCTGAGGAATTTTCTTTTCACCCATTAGTCATCACTATAACTCCCGAATATCTCTGGTATCTTTTTCTCCAAAAGGGGATTATCCGGAATCTTTAGAATAAGAAAGGTATATTTCTTTTTTTCTTCTTTTTTTTTATTTATTATACTTGTAAGTTCTAGGTACATGAGCCACAATGTGCAGGTTTATTCCACTATGTATACATGTGCCACGTTGTTAGTGCTACAGCCCTCAACTCGTCAGCACCCATCATATTTGTCATTTATATCAGGTATAACTTCCAAATGCAAATCCTCTCCCAAACCCCTCCCATGATAGGCCCCAATCTGTGGATGTTCCCCTTTCCCGAGTTCAAGTGATCTCATTGTTCAGTTCACCACCTATGAAGTGAGAACATGCGGTGTTTGGTTTTTGTTCTTGTGATCGTTGCCAAGATGATGTTTCCAGCTGTCTCCAATGTTCCCTACAAGGGATGCAAACTCATCCTTTTTATGGCCTGCATTAGTATTTCCATGGTTGTATATGTGCCACATTTACCTTAATCCAGTCTGTCACTGATGGACATTGGGTTTATTCCAAGTCTTTTCTATTGTGAATAGTGCCGCAATAAACATACGTGTGCATGTTCTTATAGGCAGCATGATTTTAGGGAAGAAAGCCAGAAGGCATACACGCACCTGACTATCAAACTATACTACAAGGCATACAGAACCAAAACAGCCTGTACTGGTACCTAAAACAGAGGTATAGACCAATGGAACAGAATGGAGTCCTCAGAAATAATTTACCACACATCTACAACCATCTTGATCTTTGACAACCTGAGAGAAACAAGAAATGGGTGAAAAGGATTCCCTATTTATAAATGGTGCTGGGAAAATTGGCTAGCCATTAAGTGAAGCTGAAACTGGATCCTTTCTACTCCTTATACAAAAATTAATTCAAGATGGATTAGACACTTAAATGTTGACCTAATACCATAAAAACCTATAAGAAAACCTTAGGTAGGTACCATTCAGGGACATAGGCATGGGCAAGGAATCATGTTTAAAACACCGAAGAAAGGTATATTTCTGTGAGTGGAATGCACACGTCACAAAGCAGCTCCTAGAAAGCTTCTCTCAGTTTCTATATGAAGATGTTTCCTTTCTTAGCATAAGCCTTGAAAGCTCTGCCGAGTAACCCTTTGCAGACTATGCATAAACAGTGTTATGATACAGCTCATTATTGTAAAGTGCGTTTCCAAATGGTTCCATCTCAGATATCCACAGAAACAGTGATTTCCAAACTTGCTCAATCCAAAGAATGATTTAACTCTATGAGATGAATACAAACATCACAAAAAAGTTGCGCAGAAAGCTTCTCTATGATTTTCGAAGGAAGACATTTCCTTGCCTCAGACAGGCCTCCGGTCACTACTTACTATCCCTTCGCAGAACCCTCAACGAACGACTTTCAAACTGGGAAATGTAGAGTAAGCTTTAACCCTTTCAAAGAAAGGACATGTCAGAGAGCAGTTTCTTCGAGTACTTCTTTCTGTTTTTTATTGGACGATATTTCACTTTTTGCCATAGTCTTCAATGTGCTCCGAATATCACTCTTTTGGTTGTACAGGAACAGTGTTCAAACTGTGCCTTATGAGAAGAAAGTTCTAAATCCCTGAATGGAATGCACACATCACCAAGCAGTTTCTCAGAAAACTTCTCTCCAATTTTTATCTGACTATATTTCCTAATTTACCATAGAACCAAATGTGATTCCGTATATCCCTTGGCTGATCCATCCACGAAGGAGCTTCCAAGCTGCGTAATGTAAGGAAAGCTTCATCTATTTGAGATGAATAAACATAGCAAAAATCAGATTCACAGAAACCTTCTTTCCAGTTTTTATCTGAAGATATTTCCTTTTACACCCTAGTCCAGAATTTGTTCCCGAAGGTCCCTTCGTGGATCTGTCCATGACAGTTTCCAAACTGTGTAATATAATTAAAGTTTTAACTATGCGATTTGAAGAAATATATCTAACACAAAACAGTTTCACAGAAATCTTCTTTCCAGTTTTATTCTCAGGATATTTCCTGTTTCTCCATAGTCGTCTCTATACTCCCGAATATCTCTTGGTAGCTTTTTCTCCAAAATGGATTGTGGAATCCTCTAGGAGAAGAAAGGTGTATTTCTGTGAGTGGAATGCACACGTCACAAAGCAGCTCCGCAGAAAGCTTCTCTCCAGTTTCTATCTGAAGAGGTTTTCTTTCTCACCATAAGCCTCAAAGCCCTCCAGAGTATCCCTTCACAGACTAAACAAAAACAGTGTTATGATACAGCTCAATGAAAAGAGAAACTTAATTGTGAGCAGAATTCACCTGACACAGAGCAGTTTCACGGAAAGCTTCCTTCTGGTTTCTTTCTGAGGTTATTTCTTTTTCAGGATATGTTAAAGAGCATTTTTAAATGTCCTTTCTCAGAGTCTACAGAAACAGTGATTTCAAACTGCTCAGTCCAAGGAATGATTTAACTCTATGAGATGAATACAAACATCACAAAAGTGTTGCGCAGAAAGCTTCTCTCCAATTTTCGATGGAAGACATTTCCTTGCTTAACACAGGCCCCTGGTTACCACTTACTATCCCTTCACAGAAACCTCAAAGACGGACTTTCTAATTGGGAAATGTAGAGTAAGCTTTAACACTCTCAAAAGAGTGGACATGACAGAGAGCAGTTTCTTCCAGTGCTTCTTTCTGTTTTTTTGGGACGAGATTTCACTTTTTGCAATAGTCTTCAATGTGCTCCGAACGTCACTCTTTTGGTTTTACAAAAACAGTGTTCAAACAATGCCTTATGAGAAGAAATTTATAACTCCCTGAGTGGAATGCACACATCACCAAGCAGTTTCTCAGAAAGCTACTTTCAAGCTTTTATATGATGATATTTCCTATTTCACCATAGGCCCAAATGTGATCCCAAATATCACTTCACAAATGCAACCACGAGGGAATTTCCAAGCTGCATAATATAAAGTAAACTTCATCTATGTGACATGAATAAACACAGCAAAAAGCAGTTTGACAGAAAGCTTCTTTCCAGTTTTTATCTGAAGATATTTCCTTTTTCACCCTAGTCCTGAATGTGCTCCTGAAAGTTCTTTCGTGGATCTGTGCATGACAGTTTCCAAGCTGCATAATCTAAAGAAAGCTTTATCTATGTGAGATGATTACACATATTACTGAGTGGTTTCCTAGATAGCTTCTTTCCAGGTTTTGTCTGAGGCTATTTCCCTTTTCACCGTCAGCATCAACATGCTTCTGAATATCACCTGGTACCTGTTTCTTCAAAAGGGTTTCCCTGACGCTGCATGAGAAAAGAGGTATAAAACTGTGACTGGAATGCACATGTCACAAAGGAGTTTCTAGGAAAGCTTCTCTCCAGTTTCGGTCTGAACATATCCTTTTTCACCATTAGCCTCATAGTGCTCCTGAGTATCCCATCACACGCTAAACATACACAGGGTTAGGAAACTGCTCAATGAAAAGAGAGGCGTAATTGAGTGAGAGGAATTAAGACAACACAGAGCAGTTTCAAAGAAAGCTTCCTTC
>NW_016815611.1:0-1056 GCF_001698545.2 Rhinopithecus bieti | reverse complement strand
AGTTTTTTTTTTTTTAAAGAGTGAAATAAGGGTTCAGAAGTGTTAAATAACTCGCATGAGGCTGCCCCACTGTCAGGGCTGGAATTCAAACCTCATCTGACTGACCCTAAAGCTGGAGCTTCTTGCACTACACTGCACTGCCCCCTACTGGCTGCATCCTCTGGTCACCGCTGTATGAAAGCTGAGACAGGAAAGCAGAGCATTGTCTTGTTAATAACCTCAGCGGAAGTCATATTCTGAAGGTAGTTGACTCAAATTTTTCTCTGCTCTGTGTATGTCCCTTGAATGACCAAGAAACCCTGCATTTCAGACTTGCCTAGCCAGCCCCCACAATCACATAAGCCGATTCCTCGCAGTAAATCTCTTAAAATATATATTTCTCCTACTGGTTCTGCTTCTCTGGTTGAAATGTGACTGATATACGATGGAAAAGGGAAGTAAGGCTCCAGATGGAACCTACTAATTAGCTGTAGCTGACTTTAAGATACTGCAATTGTCATGGATTGCCCAGGTGGGCCCAATTCAATCACAAGGGTCTTTCACTGTGGAAGAGGAAGGCAGAAGAGTCTTTAAAGATAGAGACCACAGGCCGAAATGCTGGTAGCCTCTAAGATGTGGAAAAGACAAGGAAACAGATTCTTTGTTAGAGCTGTCAGGAAGAATGCAATCCTGCTGTATCCTGATTTTAGCCCAAGGAAACCAATTTAAAACCTCTGACCTCCAAAACTGTAAATAATAAATTTCTGTTATTTTAAGCCACTACATTTGTGGAAATTGGTTAGAGCAGCAATGGAACTAATATACCAATTCTATGAAAGCTGTCTTAAAATTTTCTTAGAATAAAAGAGAAAAAATAAACCCACAAACCTAATGTATTTATATATATAATTTGTGTTTACATGAATGTAAACACAAATTTCATTTATAAAAATATGTAAACATATATATTTTGACACAAAAATTATAACATTAGCTTAATTTATGCCTTATAAAAGAAATTCAGGAAAAAAATTACCATTGGGGTCAGCCCTTATGTAAGAGAATGTTCACACTGAA
>NW_016815610.1:0-2949 GCF_001698545.2 Rhinopithecus bieti | reverse complement strand
TGCTTTGTGATGTCTGGATTCATCTCACAGAGTTAAACCTTTCTTTTTATTCAGAAGGTTGTAAACACTTATTTTGGAGAATCTCCAAAGGGACATTTGGGAGTCATTTGAGAACTATGAGGGAAAATCAAATATCCTCAGGTAAAAGCTAGAATATGTGGATTCATCTCACAGAGTTAAACCTTTATTTTGAATCAACATGGAGAAAACACTCTTGGGGAATCTGTGAAGGGATATTTCAGAGCCCATTGACGCCTATGGGGAAAAAACGAACATCAGCAGATAAAAACTAGAAAGAGTCTGTCTTTGAAACAGCTTTGTAATGTGTGGATTCATCTCAGAGAATTAAACCTTTCTTTTGATTCAGGACATTGAAAACACTCTATTTGAGAATCTACGAAGAAACATTTAGGAGCCCTTTGAGGACTACAAATGAAAAAAGTACATCCCCAGGTAAAAACTAGAAGGAAAATATCTGTGAAACTGCTTTATGATTGTGGATTCATTTCCCAGAGTTAAACCTTCCTTTTCATTCAGCAAGTTGGAAATACTCTTTTGAAGAATCTGCAAAAGACATTTTGCAGCACATTGAGGCCTATGGGAAAAAACAGATTATCACCAGATAAACTAGAAAGAAGCTATTTGTGAAACTGATTTGTTGTGTGTGGATTCATCTCACAGAGTTAAAGCATTCTTTTGATTCATCAGGTTGGAAACACATTTTAGAGAATCAGTGAAGAAACTTTGGAAAGCCCAATGAGACCTATGGGGAAAACTGAATATCCACAGAGAAAAGTAGAATGAAGCTATCTGTGAAACTTCTTTTGATGTGTGGATTCCTCCCACAGAGTTTAAACTTCGTTTTGATTTAGCAGGTTGGAAACTCTATTTTTGGAGAATCTGTGAAGGGACACTTTGGAGGCCATTGAGGTCTGTGGGAAAAAAACAAATATCCATAAAATAAAAACTAGAAAGAAGCTATCTGTGAAACCACTTTCTGATGTGTGCACTCTTCTCACAGAGTTAAACCTTTCTCTTGATTCAGCAGATTGGAAACACTCTTTTAGGAGAATCTGTGAAGGGACATTTGGGAATCCATTGAGGCCTACTGTGAATAACTAAATATCTTCACATAGAAACTAGAAATGATCTACCTTTGAAACTGCCATATGTCATATGTGGATTCATCACACCTAGTTAAACTATTCTTTTGATTCAGCAGGTTGGAAATCCTCTTCTTGGAGAATCTGCAAAGGGACATTGCAGAGCCTATTGAGGCCTATTTGGAAAAACTGAATATCCCTAGATAAAAAATTGAAAGAAGATATTGGTTAACCATATTTGTGATGTGTGTATTCTTCTCACAGAGTTATGCCTCTGTTTTGATTCAGAAGGTTGGAAACACTCTTCTCAGAGAATCTCTGTGCCCAATGTGGCCTATGAGGAAAAACAGAATATCTCCAGAAAAACTAGAAGGAAACTATCTGTGAAAGTGTGTTTTCTGATATGTGGATTCATCTGACAGAGTTAAACCTTTCTTTTGAATCAGCCAGTTGGAAACACTCTTTTTGGAGAATCTGTGAATGGTGTTTTGGGAGCCCCTTGAGGACTACGGAATAAAACAGTGTATCTCCACCTAAAAACTAGAAAGAAGCTATCTGTGAAACTGCCTTGTGATGTGTTGATTCATCTCACAGAGTTAACCATTTCTTTTGACTCAGCAATAAGGAAATACTCTTTTTGGAGAACTGCAAAGGGATATTTCAGAACCCATGGAGGTCTATGGGGATATATGGAATATCCCCAGATAAAAACTGGAAAGAAGCTATCTGTGAAATTAATTTGTGATATATGGATTCATCTCACCTTGTTAAACCTTTATTTTTATTCAGCAGTTTGGAGACACTCTTTTTGGAGAAACTGAGAATGGACATTTGGGAACCCACTGAGGACTACAAGGAAAAACTGAATATGCCCAGATAAAGACTAGAAAGAAGCTATCTGTGAAACTGCCTTGTGATTTGTGGATTCATGTCATACAATTAAAACTGTCATTTGATTCCTCAGGTTGAAATCATTGTTTTGGGGGAATCTGCAAAGGGACATTTAAGAGTCCACTAAGGCCTATGGGGAAAAACAAAGTATCTCCAGATAAAACTAGAAAGAAGCTCTCCGTGAAACTACTTTGTGAGTTGTAAATTCATCTCACAGAGTTAAAACTTTTTTTGATTACATAGGTTGGAAACACTCATTATGGAGTATCTGAGAAGGGATATTTGAGATCCCTTGGGGCCTATGGGGGAACCCGAATATTCTCAGATAAAAGAAAAGAAAGAAGCTATTTGTGAATCTGTTTTGTGATATATGGCTTCATCTCACAGAGTTAAACCATTCTTTTGATTTAGCAGTTGGAAACACTCTTTTGGAGAATCTACAAAGGGACATTTGGAAGCCCGTTGAGGTCTATGGGGAAAAACAGAGAATCCCCTGATAAAAGTAGAAAGAAACTATCTGTGAAACTTATTTGTGATGTTTGAATTCATCTCACAAAGTTAAACTTTTCTTCTGATTCAGCAGGTTGGTAACAGTGTTTTTTGTAAAATCTGTGAAGGGATATTTGGAAGTCCATTTTGGCCTCTGAGGAAAACAAAATATTCCAAGATAAAACTAGAAACAATATATCCATTAAACTGCCTTGCAATGTGTGGATTCATCTCACAGAGTTAAACCTTTCTTTTGATTCAGCAGGTTGGAAACGCTGTTTTGGAGAATCTGCTAAGGGACATTTGGGGCCCCATTGAAACTTATAGGGAAATACCAAATATCCCCAGATAGAAACAAGAAAGAAGGTATCTGTGAAACAGCTTCGTGATGTGTGGATTCATCTCACAGAATTAACCCTTTCTTTTGTTTCAGCAGGTTGGAAACTCATCTATTTTGAGATTCTGT
>NW_016815609.1:0-1055 GCF_001698545.2 Rhinopithecus bieti | reverse complement strand
TTTGTTTTAACTGTTTGTTCTGGTATTTACCTCTCATGTGAAAACAATATTCCTCTTGACAAATCAATTAATTTCTATAGGGTACGTTAGGATTTTTACTCATTTATACCTTATACTTCATATTCCTTTTCTCACTTCTTCCATATATGATTATGTCTAAACTTTTAGTTACATCTTTTAAAAAATAAAAATAAATAAATAAATAAAAAGTGGTTTAATTGGCTCATGCTTCTGCAGGCTGTACAAGCATGGGGCCAGTATCTGCCTGGTTTCTGAGGAGGCCTCAGGGAGTTTTACTCATGGTGGAAGGTGGGGCCAGAGTAGGCACATCACGTGGCAAGAACAGAAGTAACAAGGAGGAGGTGCCACACACTTTTAAACAATCAGATCTCATAAGAACTCATTATCTTGAGGACAGCACCAAGCCATGAGGGATCTGCCCCACAAGCTAATCACCTCCCACTGGGTCTCACCTCCAACATTAGGAATTACATTTCAGCATGAGATTTAGAGGGGAAAAATACCTAGACTGTATCAGTGGTTGCCAGGGGACAGGAAAAGGGGCGAATTGGCTGCTAGTAACTGTGAAGTTTCTTTGGGAGTAATAGAAACGCCCTGGCATTAGATAGTGGTGGCGTTTGAGCAACATAGTGAATATACTAACAACTACTGATTGGTAATATTTAATATGTTAATTTTATATTATGTAAATTATATCTCAACTAAAAAATAACTATGCTTAATATTTTCAAGCCAATACATGAAAAGATGGAGATTTGACTAGAGAATTGGATTCCATTTTAACAAATCAAATAGAAATCCCAGAAATAAAAATGATTACTTAAAAGCAAAGAGGAGGAAGTGCCACACACTTTTAAACAACCAGATCTCATAAGAACTCATTATCTAAGAATTTAATATAGGGTTTAATCAACAGATTAGACAGAGTAGAGGCTAAGGTAGGAGGATCATCTGAACCCAGGAGGTTGAATCTGCAGCAGTGAGCTGTGATTGTGCCACTGTACTCTACCCTGAGTGACAGGAGAACCTGTCTC
>NW_016815608.1:0-1055 GCF_001698545.2 Rhinopithecus bieti | reverse complement strand
GGTTACAAATGAAATATCCTCAGATAGAAACTAGAAAGAAGCTTTCTGAGAAATTTCTTTGTGATGTGTGAATTCACCTCACAGAATTACGTGATTTTTTTCTTTCACCAGTTTGATAAAACTATTTTCGTGGAATCTGCAATAGGATATTTGGAAACACCTTGAAGCCTGTGGTGACAAAGGAAGTATCTTCATAGATAGAACAAAAAGAAGATTTCTGAGAAACTGCTTTGTGATGTATGAATTCATCTCACAGATTTACACTTTTGTTTTCATGGAGCAGCTTGCTAACACTATTTGCATGGAATCTGCAGAGGGATATTCACGAGTGCTTTGAGGCCTATGGTGAATAAGAAAATATCCTCAGAAAAAAACTTGAAAGAAGCATTCTGAGAAACTGCTTTGTTACGCGTTAATTCATCTCTGCAAGTTACACTTTTCTCTTCATGGATCAGTTTGGTAACACTATTTATGGGGAATCTGAGAAGGGATATTTTGGATTGCATTGAAGCCTATGCTGACAAAGGAAATATACGGAGATATAAACTAAAAAGAAGCTTTCTGAGAAATTTCCGTGTGATATGTGAATTCATCTCAAAGGGTTACATGATTCCCTTCTTGGAGCAGTTTACTAACCCTGTTTTCATGGAATCTACATTAGGATATTTGGGAGTCGTTTTAAACTTATGGTGACAAACGTATTTCCCTCAGAAACGAAGCAAAAAGCAGTTTTCTGAGAAACTGCTTTGTGATGTATGTATTCATCTCACAGAATTACATGACTCTTTTCATGGATCACTTTGGTAGCACTGCTTTTGGGGAATCTGAGAAGGGATACTTCGGATCGCTTTGAAGAGTATGGTGACAAATGAAATATCCTCATATAGAAATGAGAAAGAAGCTTTCTGAGAAACTTGTTTGTGATGTGTGAATTTATCTCACAGAGTTACACCTTTCTTTTCATGGAGGAGTTTGCAAACACTGTTTTCGTTGAAGCTGCGAAGGGATATTTGGGAGTGCATTAGGTCTATGGTGAAAAGGAAATATTCTCAGAT
>NW_016815607.1:138307-139520 GCF_001698545.2 Rhinopithecus bieti | reverse complement strand
AAAACAACTATCTCCAATAGTTCTGTAAATCATATGATCATAAGCAAGTTATTTACTTTCCCTGCCTCAGTTTACCCCCACTAATCGATCCATTAACTTTCCAGAGATGCCCTAAAATAAGTCATAAACGTTAATCTCCTAATTTACAAACAAGAAGCAAATTTCAAATTGCAATCACACTTTCTGATGCTTGACAAATGTTTAACAACCTCTTTTTTAAAAATCAATAGTCTCAAATGGGAGCCTGTAAGTAAATATTTGTGCTGCCCAAACATTTGGGGGATGGGGGAGCCGAATTACAGGTCGGCCCAGGACGCTATCTATGTACAAACTCGAGGCGCAAAATCGAGCAAATTCGCCTAGACCCGTTCTCCCTCCGGCTCTTCACACCTGGATGGGGCACAAGCACGATCCAGGTGGAAAAAGGGACAAAGGTAAGAAACTATTTCGGGACTGTTTCTAAGTGAAGGCAGCAACTTTTTTTCGGTCAGGCCGCGAGGCACGGCCATCGCGGCCGTCTCTCGTCCCCTCGGGAGGCTTAGAGCCCCCCCTCGCCTCCCCGCCAGCCCCAGACGGGACGCGCCCTCCGGTCCCGCTGCACCGCTAGGGTGAGCCACCGGCGCCCCCAGCCCCCGCCAGGAGCCCGGCGGCGCGCACCTGGCACCAGAATCCGCGCCCGCACGCCGCCACCGGCGCATCCTTCCGGGCAGACGTTTCCCTCCCAAACTCCAAAAGTTATCCCAGCCCAGACCAGGCAAAGTCAACCTCCCTCCTCGGCCCCGCCGCCCACCGTGACGCCTCCCGGGCCCCAGCCCAGCCCTACCTAAGGCAGGGAGGATGCGCCGGAGGGCGCTGTCCGCGCTGCAGGCAAGGGGACGGGTGGAAGCTATCGGCCGGGCGCCCAAACCCCGCGGCGGCGAAGGGGCCCCGGGGCAGCGTGAGGGGAAGCGCGAGAGCGGCTGAGGGGCGTCCGCGGAGGGCGCCTGGGGCGGGAGACCGAAGCGCGAGGCCGAGCTGAGATGGGACATCGGCGGGATCGTAAGGGGGCGTTCCTCGCACGGGACGCGCGCAGATGGCTCCGCCCGCCCACGGACAACGGTCAGGGTCCGGGAGACAGCTCCGCCTCTCCATTCCTTACGGGGCCGGAATCACCACGTACCTCCAGTCTCGTCGGTGAAAACAACGAAATTTTGTCCCACCGATCGCGCGAGCC
>NW_016815607.1:130790-133837 GCF_001698545.2 Rhinopithecus bieti | reverse complement strand
AAAAAAATTTTTTTTTTTCATTTTACACCTTTTGTTCTGGTTATTCTCCATTTGAGTCCTTCCCCTTCCCGCATGCCCCTTCCTTCTAGGACCTCAGTTCTGGCAGTGACAGTGGCAGTGGCAATACAATGACAGCTCCTGGCAGGGGTCCCCTTTTCACAGCTTTGGTTCTCACTGGGTCTTCAGGAAGGTGAGGGGTTGGGGGAGAAGCAGGTACACCTTCCAGCTTCCGCCAGTCCCTGGCTCCTTCAGCATCTCTTGCTAGTTCCCTTGAACCTACCCACACCTCTGTAAATAACCTAGTAAATTCAAAATAACCTATGACCACATCTTCTGTTTCTGCTGGGACCATTATTGAAACAGTTTTCTTTTCATATTTCAAGCCAACCAACTGTGGGGCTGGGAGCCTCAAGTATTTCTGTAAAGTGAGAATGTAGAGACCTGAGGCACTGTGTCTATAGCACTTAAATATTTCACAGCCTGTTTTATGGAAGGCACCATAATACTATGAGCTAAGAGTGGATAAAATTGATTTGGAGAAGTGTCTTAGAGTGAACGTTAAGGAAGATAAGGTATGAAAAGCACCTAAATGCTATCTGGTTGATAACAGACACTCCACAAGTGTTAGTCCCTCATGTGCCTATTTTTTAAGAGGGTAAAAGAAGTGACATTTGAGTTGAGAGGGGAAGAATACAGAGTTTGACAAACACAGAAGCGCATAGAGAACGGCATGTGCACAAAGCAATGAACAGTCACTGCAGCGGCCACGTGCAATGGCTCACGCCTGTAACCCCAGCACTTTGGGAGGCTGAGGCGAGTGAATTGCTTGAGCTCATGAGTTTGAGACCAGCCTGGGCAACATGGTGAAACCCCGTCTCTACCAAAAGCACGAAAAATTAGCCAGGCGTGTGGTGTACACCTGTGGTTTCAGCTACTCGGGAGACTGAGGCAGGAGAATCGCCTGAGCCTGAGAAACAGAGGTTGCAGTGAGCCGAGATCGCGCCACTGCACTGCAGCCTTGGTGACAGAGAAAGACCCCGCCTCAAAAAATAATCATAAGAAGAAGAAGGGGTCAATTTAGACAGGACTTGGAGTGCTATGCTAAGGTGTCTGAATTTCATTCTGTGGGGAATGGGGACCCATTGATGGTTATTAAGCAGAAAACTTGTAGAAACAGTTGCAAATCCCACCACCCCTCTAGCTGCTGCTACCACTCCGAGGGCTCTGCCCACCTCTCCTAGTGGAAACGTGATGTCTGCAACAGCAACCAGAGATGGGATGAGCACTGACGGGGCCAGTGGCTGGAGCGGGCAGAGGCTGGGAACAGTCAGGGCAGTTCGAGTTTCATGGTCACAGGGAGAGTGACGCGCAGCACAGTAGGCAGCAAGCCAGCTGGATTAGCAATCCACAAGGCCAAGTGTGGTCTCATCCTTTTTTTTTCTTCAGTTGATGTTTAACCTACACACCGTAAAGTGCACAAATCATAAATCTACAGCTTAATTTTTTACATATGCATACACCCATGTGCTGTCACCAACACCAAGTTATAAACATTATTGGCTGGGCACGGTGTCTCACACCTGTACTCCAACACTTTGGGAAGCTGAGGCAGAAGGATCACTTGAGGCCAGGAATTCGAGACCAGCCTGAGCAATATATCTCTCACTATACTTGGGACTACAGGTGCGCACCACCATGGCCAGCTAATTTAAAAAATTAAATTAGCACACTTGTAGTCCCAAGCTACTCGAGAGGCTGAGCTCCCTTGAGCTCAGAGTGCGATACTGCAATGAGCTATGACCACGCCACTGCACTCCAGCCTGGGTGACAGATCGAGACCCTGTCTCGAATAAATAAACAAACAATCATTTCCAATACCCCAGAAAATCTTCTCATGATGCCTCCTGCTCGGGTAACCATTATTCTGATTTCTATCACTATAGATTAGTTTTGCCTATTCCTGGATATCTTATCAATAGACTCGCATAATGTGTCCTCTATTGAGGCTGGCTTCTTTCACTAAACATTATGTTCTTGACGTTCATCCCTGCTGGTAAAGCATCACCCTCATTTTAGGAAATGTTGCAGACAACTTCCCTGTACCCCTCTTCTTTTTTATTAAGGCTATTGTAATTTGCCTTCCAATTATTTTCTCCTCCTTCTTACAGTGAATTATCATTCATTAAGGCCCCCAATTATATTAAACCTTAGTCATCTTAATAATGAAAGCTTTGCTTTAATTCATAGCCAACAGCAGTTTTCACCTTACACCTGTGCAGGGTATTGTGTAGGTAAATTGTGGACCCTTCCTCCCCTTAGAGTCCTCGGCCTAAATACAGATTTGAGGCCGGGCGCGGTGGCTCACACCTGTAATCCCAACACTTTGGGAGGCCGAGGCAGGCAGATCACCTGAGGTCAGGAGTTCAAGAGCAGTCTGGCCAACATGGAGAAACCCCGTCTCTACTAAAAATACAAAAATTAGTTGGACGTGGTGGTATGCGCCTGTATTCCCAGCTACTCGGGAGGCTGAGGCAGGAGGATCACTTGAACCTGGGACACAGAGGTTGCAGCGAGCCAAGATCGCACCATTGCACCCCAGCCTGGGCAACAAGAGCGAAACTCCATCTCAAAAAACTAAAAATACCCAGGCGTGGTGGCTCACGCCTGTAATCCCAGCACTTTGGGAGGCCGAGGCAAGTGGAACACCTGAGGTCAGGAGTTTGGGACCAGCCTAGACAACATGGTGAAAGCCCGTGCCTACTAAAAATATAAAAATTAGCTGGGCATGGTGGCAGGCGCCTGTAATCCCAGCTACTCGGCAGGCTGAGGCAGGAGAATCGCTTGAACCTGGGAGGCGGAGGTTGCAGTGAGCCGAGATCATGCCATTACACTCCAGCCTGGGCGACAAGAGCGAGACTCGGTCTCAAAAAAATAAAAATAAACAAAATAATACAGATTTGTAAACCAACATGGTGGCTGGGAAGAAAACAAATTTAGAGGCCCTTTTCATTCCATGTATGCCACCCACGTGGGCATTTTATTCTGTT
>NW_016815607.1:108585-127165 GCF_001698545.2 Rhinopithecus bieti | reverse complement strand
AAAAAAAAAAAAAAAAAAAAAATACACTTTTTTACAGCTTTAGAAGAAAATATGGTCCGTATGTTGCAGTTGATTGATAGGCCTTTGAAATCTTTTGTTGTTGTTGTTGAGACAGAGTCTCAATCTGTCGCCCAGGCTGGAGTGCAGTGGCGTGATCTCGGCTCACCTCAACCTCTGCCTCCCAGGTTCAAGCGATTCTCCTGCCTAAGCCTCCTGAGTAGCTGAGATTACAGGCACACACCACCATGCCTGGCTAATGTTTGTATTTTTATTAGAGATGGGGTTTCACCATATTTGCCAGGCTGGTCTCAAACTCTTGTCCTCAAGTGATCCTCCCACCTTGGCCTCCCAAAGTGCTGGGATTACAAGCATAAGCCACCTCACCTGGCCTGAAATCTCTTTTAATCTATGGGTTCCTCCTCCATCTCTCTCTTTCTTTCTTTCTTTTTTTGTAATTTGTTATTTGAAGAATCCTGGTTTCTCATGTTCTGGACTTGGCCAATTGCATCCCCATATGTTACTCTGCCTATATTTCCTACAAATTAGTAATTTGGTAAGATTCAAGTTTGTTTGTTTGTTTGTTTTGTTTTGTTTTTTGGCAAGAATGTTTCCTAGATGGTAGGTAGTGTGCTTTTTCATCAGGAGGCACATAACACCTGGTCGTCTCTCCTTTTATGACGTCAGCAGCTGTTGCTGTTCAATGCCTTGATCCCTTAGGTCGGCAGTTCTCAAAGTGCAGTCCCCAGAGTGGCAGCATCTGTCTCACCTGGGTACTTATTAGCAATGCAAATTTCTTGGGCTTTGCCTCAAACCCACTGAAGCAGAAACCAAGGGGTATGTCCAGCAATCTGTGTTTTAACAAATCTCCTCGGGGATTCTGATGCAGGTTAAAGTTTGAGGACTAGGCACAGTGCCTCATGCCCATAATCACAGCACTTTGGGAGGCTGAGGCAGGAGGATAGCTTGAGGCTAGCAATTCAACACCAACCTGGGCAACATAGTGAGACCCCATCTCTACCAAAAACTAAACAAATTAACCAGGGATGTTGGTGTGCACCTGTAGTCCCAGCTACTTGGGAGGCTGAGATAGGAGGATTGCTTGAGCCCGGGAGTTTGAGACTGCAATGAGCTGTGATCATGCCACTGCACTACAGCCTGAACAACAGAACAAGACCCTCTCTCAAAAAAAAAGAAAAAGAAAAGTAAAGAAAAAAAGTTTGAGAAGCTGTTCATCAAGGTTTGCCAAAGGGTGACATTTAAGACTGACGCTACATAAAGGGATTTAGGCAAAACAAAGTAAGAAAACCTCCAAAATAAAATAAAACCATGCTCAAAAGAGGCAGGCAGAGGAGCATAAACATATTTTTAAGTGAGTAATTGAAAAGGTGTAAATATGGACTGAACACCACTTCAGTGACAAACACACATCAGAGAAACTCAAAACCAAAGACTTACCATTTTTAAGTATTTCAGACTGGGCCGGGCATGGTGGCTCATGCCTGTAACCCCAGCATTTTGGGAGGCCAAGGCAGGCAGATCGCTTGAGCCCAGGAATTCAAGACAAGCCTGGGCAACATAATGAGACCTTGTCTCAAAAAAAAAAATATCAAAATTAAAAATCTCAAATTACTTTTAGGAAATGACAGGATAGGCAGGGCGCGGTGGCTCACGACTGTAATCCCAGCACTTTAGGAGGCTGAGGTGGGTGGATCACCTGAGGTGAGGAGTTCGAGACCAGCCTGGCCAACATGGTGAAACCTTGTGTCTACTAAAAATACAAAAATTAGCTGGGCATGATGGCGGGTGCCTGTAGTCCCAGCTACTCAGGAGGCTGAGGCACAAGAATCTCTTGAACCCAGGAGGCAGAGGTTGCAGTGAACCGAGATCACGCCATTGAACTCTGGCCTGGGCGACGGAGTGCCCGAACTCCTGCCTGGGCGACATGACTATAATGACTGGAAAAGCCCACAGACATAAGCCCCTCTCAGAGCTGTTTCAGACCACCCAGCTAAAGCCAGCATCCAGCATCGTAATTCATCTGCGTGTAACATCATGCACATTCATTCCACATTCAGACAGGAAGTATTTACTAAGCCTACCACACAACAGGTCCTGCAATACATATATGATCTGCAGATAAATTAACAAGCAATTTAAGTTAACGCATTGCTCGCATTTCTCATAGGCACAAATAGGTATTCATATATTAAGCAAATGGACTCTTACATGTTTATGTAAATGAACACAAATAGTTCATGCAAAATCCTATAGACTTTGAGTATAGAGCACAGTGAAATTAGACAAGCTAACACGAAATTCACTCAGAGGACATTTTCCTCCTTTTCCTAAAGAAGTCGTTTAGCTCCTGAGTTTTGGAAATTTCCAACACACTCTGCTTCACACATTCCCAGCAAACTGTCTTTCCAAACCTTGCCTCTAGGCATCTAGAGAGACAGAGTCAGTCCACCACGTGGTCTAAAGACCTGGACCCAGCAGGCCTGAATACTACAGCACTCTCAATGGCTTCTCTTCTCCCCTCCAGTGGTGGGGACCATCAAGCCAGGTGCCTGAGAAAAGAAGATGAAAATCTGTGGCTCTGTGGGATGCTTTGTGTAAACTCACAGTGTGCAAAACTTTTTTATTATATGGTGTTGGCTAGGATAGGGAAAGAAAAATATACTAAGCCTAAGCCTGCAAACTTCCAAAGCACGACATAAGACGTTAAAGGTTTGGTGTCATGAACAATCAAGTCCTTGTCGTCTACCCATTTGCTAGCACAGTTTCCACAAATAACAGGCAAGCTCCAAATTTTCATAAAATGTTTTGGCAGTGCAGGATGGACCAATTTTCTGGCAGTCTCTCTAAGGAAATGACTGCAAATGTTTTCTGGCGTGAACAGCCTTAAGTATTTCAACTCCTTGGTAAATAGAGTTGCCAACAGTCCCAAATATGTTTTGCTATTTCTGAATTGGACCTTCAGAATTATTTTAGGGTGACTTTTTTTCAATAACAAATATTTCAATAAATGAGTTACCCTATTTCCCTTTCTTAAATGTTGATGACTTTGGAAAATTTTGTAAATGAGAAACAAACTTTAGAAATCAAATAGCAGAAGTTGAGATAAAGAAAAATTTCCTAGAAAGCACATTATACAGACAACATGACTCGATTGAGGCTTCCAGGAATAAAGTACACCACCCACAGTCTTTACTGTATGAGAATGCTAATTTATTTTTCTTTTTCTTTTTTTTTTTTTTTTTTTTTTTTTTTGAGACAGCGTTTCGCCCTTGTTGCTCAGGCTGGAGTGTAATGGCACAATCTCGGCTCACTGTAACCTCCGCCTCCTGGGTTCAAGCAATTCTCCTGCCTCAGCCTCCCAAGTAGCTGAGATTACAGGCTCCCGCCACCACACACGGCTAATTTTTTGTATTTTAATAGAGACGGGGTTTCACCACGTTGGTCAGGCTGGTCTTGAACTCCTGACCTCAGGTGATCCACCCACTTTGGCCTCCCAAAATGCTAGGATTACAGGCACTGAGGCTTGGTCTTACTGCAGATTTGTTTAAATGGATAAATCACAAGATTTTTTGAAACCAGCCGATTTCATAATAGATAGTTATATAGTGAGAGGGGAATAATTTAGATAGAAATGCTTAGGATTTTGTAAGGTATGCTTTAGAGTGGGAGTTGGAGGAAAAATAAAGTAAAACCAGCATAACTTACTAACCTGGAATGATTCTGGAGTACTTTCTTCAGCAATAACTTATCCTGAAGAATGTTCTAAATCTGGCTTTCCATATGGTAGCCACTAGCCACATGTGTCTATTTGAATTTGAATTTAAGTTTAAATTAATCTAAATGAAATACAATTTAAAATGTAGCCCCTCAGTCATATCCGCCTCATTTCACATGCTATATAACTACAAGTGGTTAGTGCTGCCGTATTGGGCCATGCAGAATATTTCCATCTCAAAGAAAGTTCTATTAGAATTGTTCTAAGTCCTTGCTACACAAAGCATGGACTAGCAGCTTCAGCGTCATATGGGAGCTTGTCAGAAAGGCAGAATCTTAGGCCCCACACCAAACCTACTGAATTAGAATCTTCATTTTAACAAAATGCCCAGGCTATTTGTATGCATATTAAAGTTTGAGAAGCACTGGTCTAAGTCAATGTTTCCTAGACTGGTTTGATCATAAGAATCACCTAGGCCAGGCATGATGACTCACGCCTATAATCCCAACATTTTGGGAGGCCGAAGCAGGCAGATCCCTTGAGCCCAGGAGTTTGAGAATAGCCTGACCAACATGGCAAAATCCCATCTCTACAAAAAATACAAAAAATTAGCCAGGCATGGTGGTGCACGTGTGTAGTCCCAGCTACTCAGGAGGCTAAGATGTGAGGATTGCTTGAGCCTGGGAGGCAGAGGTTTCAGTGAGCTGAGATGGTGCCACTGCACTTCAGCCTGGGTGACAGAGTGAGACTCCATCTCAAAAAAAAATGGTAATTGCCATTGTAATGGTACTAAAAGGTAGGATCTTTAAAAGGTGATTAGAACCTGTGGTCCTAGCTACTCAGGAGGCTGAGGTTGGAGGATTGCTTGAGCCCAGCAGTTCGAGCCTGTGGTGAGCTAGGATTGATTGTACCACTGCACTGTAGCCTGGGTGACAGAGTAAGACCCTGTTTCAATAAAAAAGAGAAGCCGGGTGCAGTGGCTCACGCCTGTAATCCCAGCACTTTGGGAGGCTGAGGCGGGTGGATCACGAGGTCAAGAGATTGAGACCATCTTGGCCAACATGGTGAAACCCCGTCTCTACTAAAAACACAAAACTTAGCTGGGCGTGGTGGTGCGTGCCTGTAGTCCCAGCTACTGGGGAGGCTGAGGCAGGAGAATTGCTCGAACCGGGGAGGCGGAGGTTGCAGTGAGCCAAGATCACGCCACTGCACTCCAGCCTAGCGACAGAGTGAGACTCTGTCTCAAAATAAATAAATAAAATAAAATAAATAAATAAATAAAAAGAGAGAGGCGATTAGGTCATGAATGGATGAATGCTGTTACTGCAGGAGTGGATTCATTATCACAGTAGTTTGTCCTCCTTTTTCTCTCTGTCTCACACGTGTGCTCCCTTGCCATGTGATGCCTTCTGCCATAGGATGACCCTGGCCAGATGCTAGCACTGTGCTCTTGAACTTCCTGGACTCCAGAACCATGAGCCAAATAACATTCTGTTCTTTATAAATTATCCAGTCTGTAGTATCTGTTATAACAACAGAAAATGGACTAAAACAGAAAATTGGTACTAGGAGTGGGTTGCTGCTGTACCAAATACCTGAAAACGTGGAAGCGGCTTTGGAACTGGGTGCTGGGTAGAGCCTGGGAGAATTTGGAGCAGCAGGCTAGAAAAAGCCTCTATTACTGTGAATAGAGCATTAAGGGTGATTCTGGTGAGGGCTCAGAAGAAGACAAGAGCAGGCTGAAGTGGGTGAATCACTTAAGGCCAGGAGTTCAAGACCAGCCTGGCCAACACAGCGAAACCCCTTCGCTACTAAAAATACAAAAAAAAAAAAAATAGCTGGGCATGGTGGCACATGCCTGTAGTCCCAGCTACTAGGGAGGTTGAGTCATGAGAATCATTTGCAGCTGAGAGGCCGAGGTTGCATGAGCCGAGATCGCGCCACTGCACTCCAGCCCGGGCAACAGATCGAGACTCTGTCTCAAAAAAAAACATGACAAGAGCTGTAGGGAAAGTCTTAGAGATTACATAAGTGGTTGTGATCAGAATGCTGGTAGAAATATGGACAATAAAGGTCTTTTTGATGTGGTCTCAGATGGAAATGAGTACAAGGTGTTAGAAACTTACCTTGGAGTAAAGGCCATCCTTGTTATAAAGTTGCAAAGGCCTTGGCTGAATTGTGTCCACGTCCTAGGACTTTATGGATTGTAGAACATAAGAGTAATAAACTAGGATACCCAGTGGAAGAAATATCTAAGCAGCAAAGCATTCGGGCCGCTGTGTGGCTACTTTTAATGGCATACAGTGAGATGTTAGAGCAAACACACTACTTAAAGACAGAATTTATGATGATAAGGGAAGCAGAATGGAAAGATTTGGAAAATTCACAGCCTGGCCACGTAGAGTGAGAAAGCACGTTCACAAGAGAATACTAAGGGTGTGGCCAAGCAACCATTTGCTAAAGAGACTAGTATGGACAGAAGGAAGCCAAATGCTATTCATCAAAACAACAGCAAAATGACCCCAAAGGTGTTTCAGAGATCTTTGAAGTTACCTCTCCCATCAGAGGCCCTGAGCTCTAGGAGGGCAGAATGGTTTTAGGGAACAGGCCCGAGGCACCCCCTGCAGGCTCACTGCCCAGGCCTGCCTTGGGACTTATTCTACTGCAGCATCCCTCGGCCATCCCAGTCGTGGCTCAAGTGGCCCAAGTGGCCCAAGACATGACTTGGGCCCCCCACTCCAGAAGGCACAAGCAGTAAACCTTGGCAGCATCCACATGGTGTTAAGTCTGCAGGCTTGCCAAACGCAAGAGCTGTGGAGGCATGGCTACCTCCACCTAGATTAGAAAGGACGTTATGGATAGCATGGGGGCCCAGGCAGAAATCTCTGCTTCAGGGGCAGAACCACCACAGACAGTCGGCATTAGAGTATTGCCTAGTGGAGGTGTGGGAGCCGGAATCAAATTTCAGATGTCTTAGTGGACCCTTAATTTTATTTTATTTTATTTATTGATTGATTGATTGATTTTTGAGACTGAGTCTCGCTCTGTCACCCAGGCTGGAGTGCAGTAGTGTGATCTCAGCTCACGGCAACCTCCGCCTCCTAGGTTCAAGCAGTCCTTTCACCTCAGCCCCCTGAGGAGCTGAGACTACAGGCGCGCGCCACCATGCCTGGATAATTTTTGTATTTTAGTAGAGACAGGGTTTCACCATGTTGGCCAGGCTGGTCTCGAACTCCAGACCTCAGGTGATCCACCTGCCTCAGCCTCCCAAAGTGCTGGGATTACAGGTGTGAGCCACCGTGTCCAGCCTATTTTTGTTTTTAATAGTATCCCTATAATGAACCCTTCTGTAAAGCAAATAATCACTGTGTTGCACATGTAATGATCCCCAATTTACATATTTAGTAAGTTTTTTTAAATTTTCAGCCACTCTCCAACCTCTCTCTATATAGTATATATAACCTCTACATATAGATAGACTCCCTCATATGAATAGCTATCCAGGGGATGCCCTACAACTCCCTTTCTCTCCCACCCTTGCCAGAGTAAGGTTTGCATTGGCTCGACCCAGCTTACCGCAACTCCAGCCTGGCGTCTCACTCACTTTTCTCTAGACCCAGCTTCTCATCGTGAATCATTGCCTGAGCCAGTTTTGGGGGGCAGAACTATGCCCTTTGAATCCACAACTCCTCTTCATCCCCAACAACCACATCCCCATTCCCTATTTTTTCACTCCAGAGATCTAGGCCTATTCCTCACCTCTCTCAACATATATTTATTTAATACCAGCCACTTTCACTCTGTGCAATGCACTGAGTTAGCTACAATGGAAGGTAAACCTGAGAAAGCCCTGACCTCAAGAGCTTGCAGACCAGTGGAGGAGATGACATTTATACAGCAGAAACCATTATCAAGGAGAAAGGAATGTGCCAGGTTTTGCCCACACCCATAAAATCAACACTGAATCAGATCCCAGGACTGATCTAACCTAAGGCAAGAGACATTTAACAGACTCCAGCCCCTGGAAGGACAGACATAAGCATCCAGCTACCTTCCCCATCATTTGATTCTGATGTGGGATGTTAATTCTTACATCCAGGATTCTTACTTTGTCACTGCCCCAAGTACCTATTCTGGAAACTTGCTTAACATTTCAGTCTCCTACTGGGGGCTCTAGATCTTATCAGTGGACTTTGTAGTAAGAACACTTTGTCAGGCGCGGTGGCTCACACCTGTAATCCCACCACTTTGGGAGGCCGAGGCGGGCTGATCACAAGGTCAGGAGTTCGAGACCAGCCTGACTAACATGGAGAAACCCCGTCTCTACTAAAAATACAAAAAATTAGCTGGGCATGGTGGCAGGCACCTGTAGTCCCAGCTACTTGGGAGGCTGAGGCAGGAGAATCGCTTGAACCCAGGAGGCGGAGGTTGCAGTGAGCTGAGATTGTGCTGCTGCACTCCAGCCTGGGCGACAGAGCAAGACTCCATCTCAAAAAGCAAACAAACAATTTTGTCTTGAAAACAAGAAGCCTTTTTCCTGTGTGGGACCAGTTTACTTATGATTACCAGCCAATTGGACTGGAACCTGTACACTTGTTTATTTAGCCTCCAATATCAATATAGCTCCCAAGAACCAATCCCTCATTATACCTTTAACTGCAACTGCTAGACACAAACAAGCCATCCAACTCCTACCCCTTTTGGTAAGCCTAGAAATAACAGCAGGAGTAGGAATGGGAGTTCGTGGGCTTGCAACTTCCCTGTCCTATTACCAATGCTTGTCCAAGGATCACAGAACTCTCCCCCTGCTCTGTCTAGTGGAGGGTGGCTTCTTGATGGCCAGTGGTAGTGTCTTCACCTGGAACTGGCTGGAAACCTTGTCGCAGGATCATCTGAAGCTTGATGGTCTCTAGGCAAGAGGAAATGAATTCGGTTAAGAGATTTAACAAAGATGGTCCAGGCCAGGCGCAGTGGCTCATGCCTGTAATCCCAACAATTTGGGAGGCTGAGGTGGGTGGATCACCTGAGGTCAGGAATTTGAGACAAGCCTGGCCGATATGGTGAAACCCCATTTCCACTAAAAATACAAAAATTAGCCAGGCATGATGGCACATGCCTGTAATCCCAGCTACTCCGGAGGCTGACACAGGAGAATTGCTTGAACCCGGGAGGTGGAGGTTGCAGTGAGCTGAGATCACGCCATTGCACTCCAGCCTGGGCAATAGAGCAAGACTTCATCTCAAAAAAAAAAAAAAAAATCCAAAAACCAAGACAAATATAATAATTAATAATTGGCCCGCCAGAGGAAGGAGCCATGAACCCCACTTAGCATTTTGACCAGGAGCCCCATGACTCAGACAAGCTGTCAGACAGCTTGGAAGACATTGCCCAAAGTATCGATATAAAATCAAATAGACTCCTTGGCAGCAGTTGCTTTACAAAATAGAAGGGGACTGGCTCTCCTAACTGCTGAGAAAAGTGGCTTATGTCTTTTCCTAGAAGAATGCTTTTTTATATCAATCAGAATTAATAAGATATGACATGAGAAAACTAGCCAATTGGGCCTCTAAGGTAGGACAACAGCTGTCCGAGTCATGGGGCTCCTGGTCAAAATGCTAAGTAGGGGTTCATGGCTCCTTCCGCTGGCTAGCCAATTATTAATGATTATACTTGTCTTGGTTTTTGGATCATGTTTGTTAAATCTCTTAACCAATTTCATTTCCTCTTGCCTAGGGACCATCAAACTTCAGATGATCATGCAACAAGGTTTCCAGCCAGTTCCAGGTGAAGACACAACCATTGGCCATCAAGAAGCTACCCTGTCTCCGCTAGACAGAGCGCGGTAAGAGTTCTGTGATCTCCAGTGGTAGGGACTATGCCCCAAGTCAGCTGGAAGCAGTTACATAAGAAACACCATGGGTCCCTCTGCCTCCCATAAAGATGTACGGGGATCACATCTCTCAGTGGGGAAATGAGGCAGGAGAATAGGGTCTGGAGGCAGGCAACCCAAGGCCGATTCACACTATCTTCCTAGTACTGAATCAAAAGGAAAACTCCACCTCTCCACACCTAAGTAACAAAAGGATCAGAGGCGTTCCACTGCGTCACAGATGAAAAATGGAAAGCACCTCTGATTGGTCCCCTCCCACAACCAATCAGACTGGTTGCAGGCCAAGTCTTTCTTCTTCTTCTTCTTCCTTTTTTTTTTTTTTTGAGACAGAGTCTCACTCTGTTGCCCAGGCTAGAGTGCAGTGGTGCAATCTTGGTTCACTGCAAGCTCCACCTCCTGGGTTCACGCAATTCTCCTGCCTCAGTGCAGCCTCCCAGGTAGCTGGGACTATAGCACATGTTACCACGCCCGGCTAATTTTTGTATTTTTAGTAGAGATGGGGTTTCACCATCTTGGCCAGGCTGGTCTCGAATTTCTTACCTCAAATGATCCACCCACCTCGGCCTCTCAAAGTGCCGGAATTACAGGCGTGAGCCACTGCCTTTGTAACTTCACTTCAGCCGCTGATTGTTCGCCTCCCACGACCAATCAGACTAGTCATGGGCCAAGTCTTCATTTACATAGGGTGTAACCAAGTAGCCAGTGGGAAACCTCTAGAGGGTATTTAAACCCCAGAAAATTCTGTAACCAGTACTCTCAAGCCATCTGCTTGAACCAGCTCCCATTTTGGAGGGTACTTTTGTTTCAGTAAATCTGTCCTTTCGTTGCATCATTCTTTCATTGCTTCATTTGTGCATTTTGTCCAATTCTTTGTTCAAAATGCCAAGAACCTGGACAACTCCAGTGACAGGACTACTATGATTGATTGACATGCTGACTACTTCATCCTGGATCACCTATCCCATTTCTGTCTGTAATTTGCTCTTAGACCCTGAGCCCCCTGATTTGTCCAGCCAAACTATCTCTCCCACTTCCCCAAGAAAGTTGTCCCAAGCTAGGAAGGAATCAGTACCAAGTCTCTCCTCCTGGCTAGCTAGCCACTTATAACTAACTGATTCTGCCCCTACTAAATACTGGGATGTGACTATAAGATGCTGGAACAGGTGTAGGTAAAGTATTTAGAGAGTTAAGCAGGCTAGGAGTGATGGCTCACACCTGTAATCCCAGCTCCTTGGGGGGCCAAGTCAGGAGGATTGCTTGAACTCAGGAGTGCGAGACCAGTCTGGGCAACATAGCGAGGCCCACCCCCCCAGTCGTGCAAAAAAATTTAAAAATTAGCTGGATGTGGTGGTGCATGCCTTCAGTCCCAGCTACTGAGGAGGCTGAGGCAGGAGGATCGCTTGAGCCAGGAGTTCAAGGCTGCAGTGAGCTATGATCTGCCACTGCATTCCAGCCTGGCCAAAACCCTGTCTTAAAAAAAAAAAAAATTGTTGGGCAGGATGAGGTGGCTCACACCTGTAATCCCAGCACTTTGGGAGGTTGAGGCAGGAGGATCACTTGAGTCTAGGAGTTCAAGGCTGCAGTGAGCCGTGATCAAACCACTGCACTCCAGCCTGGGCGACAGAGGGAGACTGTATCAAAACAAAACAAAACAAAACGAAAGAAAAGAATTTTGCAGCTTCTGCGGGAATCCACCACCCACCACCACAGTGAGGAGGAAACTCACTGGATGCCCACCGCACGGGGAACACCACAGGGCCAGTGGTACACTGCGCCCATCAAGCCAGTCCCAGCAGTGAGGAGAAACAAAGCAGCAAACAGGAAGCAGAAAAGTCCTCCAGTGCCCCCTATTGGCAGAGTATAACATGGAGCCGGCTGCCAAAGCACGAAACGTAGTGCAGAGGTGCAGCTCTAGTATTACAAAGTAGGGAAAAGACTGACAATATTAGGTTTTGATAATGTGGAGCATAGGAACTCTCATATGCTGCTGATGGGAGTGTAAATTAGTAAAACCACTTTGGAAAAAAATTTGGCATTATCTTTTTTAAACAACATTTTAGGCTGGGTGCAGTGGCTCATGCCTGCAATCCCAGTACCTTGGGAGGCTGAGGTGGGCAAATCACCTTAGGTCAGGAGTTCGAGACCAGCCTGGCTAACATATAGGGAAACCCCATCTCTAGTAAAAAATACAAAAATTAGCCAGGTGTGGTGGTACACGCCTGTAGTCCAAGCTTCTTGGGAAGCTGAGGCAGGAGAATTGCTTGAACCTGGGAGGCGNTAGTATTACAAAGTAGGGAAAAGACTGACAATATTAGGTTTTGATAATGTGGAGCATAGGAACTCTCATATGCTGCTGATGGGAGTGTAAATTAGTAAAACCACTTTGGAAAAAAATTTGGCATTATCTTTTTTAAACAACATTTTAGGCTGGGTGCAGTGGCTCATGCCTGCAATCCCAGTACCTTGGGAGGCTGAGGTGGGCAAATCACCTTAGGTCAGGAGTTCGAGACCAGCCTGGCTAACATATAGGGAAACCCCATCTCTAGTAAAAAATACAAAATTAGCCAGGTGTGGTGGTACACGCCTGTAGTCCAAGCTTCTTGGGAAGCTGAGGCAGGAGAATTGCTTGAACCTGGGAGGCGGAGGTTGTAGTGAGCCAAGATTGTGCCACTGCACTCCAGCCTAAGTGACAAAGCAACACTCTGTCTCTAAAAAAAAAAAAAAAAAAAAAAAAAAAAAATTTTTGCCTGGAAGCCTCACACCCAAGTAACTGGATATGAGCTCAGTTTGGCATTATCTAATAAAGTTGAAGATGAGCACAGCCTGTGGGCAATTCTACCCTATGTCTATGCCCCGGAGAAACATGTGTATGCACATTGTACATCAAGATAAGTGTTTAAGAATCTTTCCAGGTGTGGTGGCTCACGCCTATAATCCTAGCACTTTGGGAGGCCAAGGTGGGTGGATCCCTTGAGCCCAGGAGTTCGAGACCAGCCTGGGCAACATAGGGAGACCCTGTCCCTATTTTGAAAATACAAAAAATTAGCTGGGTGTGGTGTCACATGCCTGTAGTCCGAGGTACTCAGGAGGCTGAGGGAGGATCACCTGAGCCTGGGAGGTTGAGGCCACAGTGAGCTGTGATAGCACAACTGCACTCCTACCTAGGCAACAGAATGAGACCCTGTCTCTAAAAAAAAAAAAAAAAAAACACTTCATAACAGCATAATTTATAATAACCTCAAATGGAAAACCCGAAGTCCATCTATAGTAAAATGCAAATTATATTGTGGCATACTCATTCAATAGAACAAATACTCTATAGAATGAAAATACACAACTATACATTGAGACATGGATGACATCTCAAAATCATAATATTCAGCAAAAGGAGAGAGAGAGAACGAATCCAAAGGGTATGATTCCATCCCATCCATACAATACTCAAATCCAGGATGCACACCTCACTGTAAAATAAAAACAAACACATGTGAAAAACAAGGACTGGATTTATCATGAGTTAGGAGTTACCTCTGGGGAGGAGGTTGAGAGTCATGATCCAGGAGGTTACTTACATGTGGGGGAGTTTTGTAATTTTCTGTTTTGTTGACTTGGGTGACTTACACCAGATTGTTTCTTCCCTTAAAATTAAAAGTACATATGTTTAGTATGCATTTTATACATAGGTTATGTTTTGTACATTTTGGGGTTTTGTTTGTTTGCTTGTTTGTTTTTTGGGTTTTTTTTTTAAGACAGAATCTCACTCTGTTGCCCAGGCTGGAGTGCAATGGCAAGATCTCAGCTCACTGCAACCTCCGCCTCCCGGGTTCAAGCGATTCTCCTGCCTCAGCCTCCCAAGTAGCTGGGATTACAGGTGCCCGCCACCACACCTGGCTAATTTTTGTATTTTTAGTAGAGATGGGGTTTCACCATGTCAGCCAGGCTGGTCTCAAACTCCTGACCTCAGGTGATCCACCTGCCTCAGCTTCCCAAAGTGCTGGGATTACAGGCATGAGCCATACATCAATTTTTTAAAATAAAATTTTAAAAGGAATGAATAGTGTGAAAACAAATCACGTTAACTGAGTTTTAAGTAAAGATGACTACTTGTCAGAACCTAGGAGGCCGAGCGCGGTGGCTCCATCTGTAATCCCAGCACTTTGGAAGGTGAAGGTGGACGGATCACCTGAGGTCAAGGAGTTCAAGACCAGCCTGGCCAACATGGGGAAACCCTGTCTCTACCAAAAATGCAAAAATTAGCCTAGCGTGGTGGTGCGTGCCTGTAATCCCAGCTACTTGGGAGGCTGAGGCACGAGAATCACTTGAACGTGGGAGGAAGAGGTTTGCAGTGAGCTGAGATCGTACCACTGCACTCCATGCTGGGCGACAGAGTAAGACTCTGTCTCGAAAAAAAAAAAAAAATGAACAGACTATATTTATGTGTGTCTATTTCTGAGCTCTCTATTCCGCTCCATTGATCTGTTTGTCTATTCTTATGCCAATACCACACTGTCTTGATTACTGTAGCTTTTTAGTAGGTCTTGAAGTCAAGTAATGTCAGTCCCCTAACACTGATCTTCTTCAGTATTGTGGTGGCTATTCTGGGTCTTTTGCCCCTCCATATAAACTTTAGATGCAGTTTGCTGATATCCACAAAATAACTGCCTGGGAATTTGATTAGGATTGTGTTGAATCTATATATCAAATTGGGAAGAACTGACATCTTGATAATACTGAGTTTTCCTGTTCATGCACATGGAATATCTCTCCATTTATTGAGTTATTATTTGATTTATTTCATCAGTTTTATACTTTTCCTCATATAGATGTTGTACATATTTGATTAGATTTATACCTATTTCCTTTTTGGGGGTGCTAATGTAAATATTATTGGGGATTTTTTTTGCGGCAGGGTCTCACTCTGTTGCCCAGGCTCGAGTGCACTGATATGATCAATGGCTCACGGCAGCCTTAACCTCCTGGACTTAAGCAGTCCTCCCACCTCAGCCTCATGAGTAGCTGGGACCACAGGCATGCATCACCATGACCAGCTAATTTTTTTAAAATTTTTTAGCCGGGCGCGGTGGCTCAAGCCTGTAATCCCAGCACTTTGGGAGGCCGAGACGGGCGGATCACGAGGTCAGGAGATCGAGACCATCCTGGCTAACACAGTGAAACCCCGTCTCTACTAAAACTACAAAACTAGCCGGGTGAGGTGGCGGCGCCTGTAGTCCCAGCTACTCGGGAGGCTGAGGCAGGAGAATGGCGTGAACCCAGGAGGCGGAGCTTGCAGTGAGCTGAGATCCGGCCACAGCACTCCAGCCTGGGTGACAGAGCAAGACTCCGTCTCAAAAAAATAAGTTAATTAATTAATTTAATTTAATTTAATTTTTTGTAAAGACAAAAAGTTTTGTGTCTGTTGTAAGGTAATTTTGATGTTCTTTTGTTAGGCATATACACATTAGGATTGTTATACCCTCTTGTAGTATCGACTCCTTTATCATTGCGTAATGCTCCTCTTTATACCTGATGACTTTCCTTGTTCTAAAGTCTGCTCTGTCTGAAATTAATACAGCTACTCCTGCTTTCTTTTGATGAGTGTTAGCATTGGATAGCTTTCTCTATCCCTTAACTTTTAATCTATATATGTCTTTATATTTAAAGTACATTTCTTGTAGATAATGTATAGTTGGCCTTTGTTTTATCATCCATTTGACAATTTCTGTCTTTTGTTTGATGTATTTAGATCATTTATATTTAAAGTGTTTTTTTTTTTTTTTTGAGACAGGGTCTTGCTCTGTCACCCAGGCTGGAGTGCAGTGGCACAATCACAGCTCACTACAGCCTCAACCTCCTGGGCTCAAGCAATCCACTCTCCTCAGCCTCCCAAGTAGCTGGGACTACAGGAGCCCACCACCACACCCAGCTAATTTTTTTATTTTTTGTAGAGATGGGGTTTTGCCATGTTGCTCAGGCTGGTCTTGAATTCCTGAGCTCAAGTGATCTGCCTGCCTCAGTCTCCCAAAGTGCTGGGATTACAGGCATGAGCCACCATGCCCGGCCTAAAGTGATTTGTCTTTACATAATTGGATTAATAGCTACCATATTTGTTACTGTCTGCTATTTGTTGCCCTTGTTCTCTGTTTCTACTTTTGTCTTCCATACTTTTTCTTTTTGTGGTTTTTTTTATTATTATTGTATTTTAAGTTCTAGGGTACATGTGCACAACGTGCAGGTTTGTTACATATGTATACATGTGCCATGTTGGTGTGCTGCACCCATTAACTCGTCATTTACATTAGGTATATCTCCTAATGCTATCCTTCCCCCCCTTTTTGTGGTTTTAATTGGGCATATTAAATGTTTCCATTTTCTCTCCTCTGTTAGCATATCAATTATATTTCTTTTTACTGTTTTAGTGATTGTCCTAGAGTTTGCAATATGCATTTACAACTAATCCAAGTCCACTTTCAACTAACACTACACCACTTTACAGGTAGTGCAGTTACCTTAAAATAACAAAATAATCCTAGTCCTGTCCTCCCATCCCTGAAAGCCCTGCTGCCATCCATTTCACTTATACATAAGCAATATATGTAAGCATACACAATTGACTACATTATTGCTCTAATTATTTTCAACAAACTGTTATCTGTTAGATTGATTAACAATAAAAAATTTAAGTTTTTGGCGGGGCGCTGTGGCTCACGCCTGTAATCCCAGCAGTCTAGGAGGCCAAGACGGGTGGATCACTTGAGGTCAGGCGTTCGAGACCAGCCTGGAAAACAAGGCGAAACCTCGCTTCTACTAAAAGTACGAAAATTAGCCAGGCATGGTGGCACACACCTGTAATCCCAGCTACCTGGGAGGCTGAGGCAGGAGAATCGCTTGAACCCGGGAGGTGGAGGTTGCAGTGAGCCAAGATCATTAAAGCCTGGGCAGCAGAGGGAGACTCCATCTCAAAAAAGAAAAGAAAAGAAAAGAAATAATTATTAGATCACAACCTGCCTCCTTGTACTGCCTTGGCATTTTCTAGTGAGTAATGGGTTACATGATAAATCTGTGTCTCTCCTCTAGGGCAAGCAGTGTGGCATAGTGGAAGAATCCAGTTGGCTTCAAGGATCTCTCCTTCCCCTGCCATCTACCAATTCTCTGACCTTGACCAGTCTGTTATCTTTAAATGTAAGTTGATTTCCCGTTTAGAACAAATTGAACACTAACCAAAAACCAGAGTCAGCCACCAAAGATAAATAGCACTCAACCCGATATGCATTTGGCCAAGATTTTAAGACATGATAAAGCTTCAGCATCCATGAGATAAGGGCGTCAAGATCCAGAAGCTGCAAACATCAGTAATCATGGTGTCTCATCTGATATTTAAAAAGATCTCACATTTCTTGGCCAACTGTCCAGGGACCTTGTGTGGTGTCTACGTGCTGGGCATGCAACTGCATTCCTTTCTCTTTTGTCTGCTGTAGCTTCTGCTAGGTTTGTGCCTCTCGCAACCACCTCCTTTGTCATTGTGTCACATGGTCCTGATAATTTTCGAGGAACTCAATGACTGTGAAATAGGTATTTTTAAGCTCTGGAAATTTTGACATTGGTGCCATCATTATGTCATTAGTGGTAAGCCACAATGGGAAGGTAAAATCCACTTTTATTTTTGCATCCACACACAACAATTAAATCTGAATGAGCAGCAGGAGCTGCTGTTTCTGTGACTCTACCATCTGGGCTTTGGTCGGTGTAAACACCCAGGCAGCTGTGGCCTGCAGTTCCAACATACTTCGCCCTCGCACCCAGGATAGGGTGGCCTGGTGAGAACTAAAACATTACACCTGCAAATCTCCCATCAGTGGGAATAATGTTTGCTGGAAAGAGTCCCCCAGACAATATGAATCTTAAGACACAAATTCTAATATTCTACACCGAGGAACTGCCTGAAAGTACTAGGAAAAAAAACCTAAGTACAAGAAACATACAAAGCCAGCACTATTAGGTCCACTCTTGGACTATCAAGGCGTAAAGGTTCAGAGTAGGACCACAAGGTAGGAGTTTTAATTAGACGAAATTTGTAATTAACATAAAATTTAAACGAAATCCACAAAAGAGATTGGCCTGCAGAGATTTTATCCAGCGAGAATTCAAGCCGTTGCAGCCGATTTTAATTACATTCCTGAAATAGAAGCCTTCAAATGGAATTTGAAGAGATGGTTTAGATGAATCCCTGCTCCAACAACAAACTTTACTAGCAATATTTTCAGTCTACCAAAATTAGAAGGTGATAACAAGTGGATAAAGGAGCATTCTATAGATGATCATCAAAAAGAGCTCCAAATCTAGTGTGTTAAAAAACAATTTAAAGGCCGAGCACAGTGGCTCATACCTGTAATCCCAGCACTTTGGGAGGCTGAGGCAGGTGAATCACCTGAGGTCAGGAGTTCGAGACCAGCCTGATCAACAGGGTGAAACCCTGTCTCTACTAAAAATACAAAAATTAGCCGGGCGTGGTGGCACATACCTGCAATTCCAGCTACTCAGGAAGCTGAGGCAGGAGAATTGCTTGAACCCGGGAGGTGGAGGTTGCAGTGAGCCGAGACTGTGCCATTGCACTCCAGCCTGGGAGACAAGAGCAAAACTCAGTCTCAAAAAAAAAAAAAAAAAATTTAAATTAAAAAATTTTTTTGTTTTTCAGGAGAGTAAGTGCCGTGGAAGTTTATATCAGTAGTAATAAGGAAGCATTAAGTACCACATTAAGTACCATTTTTAAATTTCTTCTTCTTTCCTTAGAATTTTAGATTGAATTCTCTGCCGAGTTCTCTTATTTCTTTAGCTTACAAAGTAAAAATGAGTATCTGTATTTATGTAATATAGGATATTTCTACATATTTGGTAGAAAAGGTCAGGAACAGTGAAGAAGTTTGATTTCTAAATCACTTCTATTTATCTCTTTTTTTTTT
>NW_016815607.1:103859-106959 GCF_001698545.2 Rhinopithecus bieti | reverse complement strand
CCGGCCCGCCCGCGCCACGCTCGAATTCTCGCCGGGCCTCAGCCGTGACCCCAACGGGCGCCGCCCCCTGCTCGGCAGTGCCGGGTCCCATCTACCGCCCAAGGGCTGAGGAGTGCGGGTGCACGGCGCGGGACTGTCGGGCAGCTCGGCGCGCGATCCACTAGGCGAAGCCAGCTGGGCTCCTGAGCCTGTCTCTACTAAGCCGGGCGCGGTGGCTCACGCCTGTAATCCCAACACTTTGGGAGGCTGAGGTGGGTGAATCACAAGGTCAGGAGTTCGAGACCAGCCTGGCCGATATGGTGAAACCCCCGTCTCTACTAAAAACACAAAACTTAGCTGGGCATGGTGGCAGGCTCCTGTAGTCCCAGCTACTCAGGAGCCTGAGGCAGGAGAATTGCTTGAAGCTGGAAGGCAGAGGTTGCAGTGAGCCGAAATTTGGCCACTGTACTCCAGCCTGGGTGACAGAGTGAGACTCTGTCTCCAAAGAGAAAAAAAAAAAAATTAGCCAGGCCTGGTGGTGCACGTCTGTAGTCCCAGCTACTGGGGAGGCTGAGGCAGGAGAATTGCTTGAACCCGGGAGGTGGAGATTGCAGTGAGCCAAGATTGTGCCATTAGACTCCAGCCTGGGTGACAGATCGAGACTCCATCTCTAAATAAATAAATAAATAAATAAATATCAGGAATTTGGAAGTGGCTTAGCTAGGTGGTTCTGGTTCAGGGTGTCTCATGAGGTGGCAATCCAGATGTCGGCTGAGACTACAGTCATGTGAAGGTCTAATTGTGGTTGGAGAATCCACTTCCAGCCTCACCCCCACGCTGTCAGCAGGAGACCTCAGTGCCTTAATGAATGGATCTCTCCTAAAGTCATGGCAGTTGGCATCTCCCGGAGGGCGTGATCCAAGAGAAAGACCAAGCGGCATTTGCAGTGCCTTTTGACCTACCATCAGAAGTCACACACAATCACGATTGCCTTAGTCTTCTACTGGTCACACAGACCAGCCTGATACCGTTTGGGAGGACATTAGGCAAAGGCACAACTATCGAGAGAGGCAGGGATTATTGGGAGCCATCTTGAAGGCAGGCAACTGACCGCAGTGCTTGACTCTGCTACTCCATCCCCTTGGCCACTGATTTGTTCAAGAGATGGGCACATGAACCCAGCAAGCCCAGTTAGACTACATCTCTGAGAATCATATATATGAGTGCTGGAAATGAGAACCACTCTCATTTTCCCTGGCTCTCAAGCTGTGATGCTATAAGCCTGAAGATTTCAATGGTCATATTCCTGCCACTAGAGGAAGCCCTTATAAACTGGGAAAGAATGAGGACAAATAGAGAAAGCCCTGACAACAGTTTGTAGTCCCTGGATCCCTCCATGCCTGAAGTACACCTCTGGATTTCCCAATAACATAAGCCAATTCATTTCCTATTCTTTTTTTCCGCCTTGCTTAAGTCAGTTGATTGGGCTTCTGACCTTGCAACTAAAAGGGCCTAGACTCATGCATGGCCTGAGGTGCCTCTTAGGAATGAACTTATTCTATAAGAGTAGAGAATCGGCCAGGCGAGTGGTTCACACCTCTAATCCCAGCACTTTAAGAGGCCAAGGCAGGAGAAGCGCCTGAGCTCAGGAGTTTGAGACCAGCCTGGGCAACATAGGAAGACCTCATCTCTACTAAAAATAAAAAATAAAAAAATTAGTTGGATGTGGTGGCAGATGTGGTGGTATGCACCTGTAGTCCCAACTACTCAGAGGGCTGAGGTGGGCGGATTGCTTGAGTCCCAGAGGTCGAGGCTGTAGTGCGCTATGATCATGCCACTGCACTCCAGCCTAGACAACAGAAAGACCCTGTCTCAAAAAAAAAAAAAAAAAAAAAGTGTCCCAGCACTTTGGGAGGCCGAGGCGGGTGGATCACTCGAGGACAGGAGTTCATGAGCAGCCTGGCCAACATGGTGAAACCTTGTCTCTACTAAAAATACAAAAATTAGCTGGGCATGGTGGCATGCACCTGTAATCCCAGCTACTTGGGAGGCTGAGGCAGGAGAATCACTTGAACCCGGGAAGCGGAGGTTGCAGTGAGCCAAGATCATACCACTGCACTCCAGCCTGGGCAACAGGGCAAGACTCCATCTAACGAAAAAAAAAAGTGAAAAGGCCATTGGCCATTTTATTACAAACTCTGTAGAAATTTATGGGGGCTGGGCACGGTGGCTCACGCCTGTAATCCCAGCACTTTGGGAGGCCGAGGCAGGCGGATCACAAGGTCAGGAGATCAAGACCATCCTGGCTAACACAGTGAAACCCCGTCTCTACTACAAAAATTAGCTGGGTGTGGCAGTGTGTGCCTGTAGTCCCAGCTGCTGGGGAGGCTTAGGCAGGAGAATGGTGTGAACCCGGGAGGTGGAGCTTGCAGTAAACCAAGATCACGCCACTTCACTCCAGCCTGGGCTACAGAGCGAGACTCCGTCTCAAAAAAAAAAAAAAGAAGAAGAAGAAGTTTGAGGCAAAAATAGTCCCAAATTTGTGCCCTTGTGACAATGGGTCACACCAAGTGGGACGAGAGACACTTTCACTGCTTCTGCACAAAACACAGCCAGGATTTGCAGATTTGAGAAGCCTGGATGAAAGCCACAGCTGATGCTGTGTTGAGAAGGGCTTCCTGGTTGCTGTCAGCTTCACTATGGCTGTGTCCAGGTGCCCAGGTGTGGTGTGGCCTATAAATGTTCCCACTAGAGCTGATTATTTTCCACACTTGGGAAAGAGGGAGATGTCCCATCTCTGGCATCTTCTTCCACATGACATCAAGAAGACCCTCTGGCTGGGCGAGGTGGCTTACGCCCGTAATCCCAGCACTTTAGGAGGCCGAGGTGGGTGGATCACCTAAGGTCAAGAGTTCAAGACCAGCCTGGCCAACATGGTGAACCACTCTCTCTACTAAAAATACAAAATTATCCGGGCATGGTGTCCCGCCTGTAATTCCAGCTACTCAGGAGGCTGAGGCACAAGAATCCCTTAGAACCCAGGAGGTGGAGGTTGCAGTGAGCCGAGATCATGCCAGTGCACTCCAGCCTGAGCAACAGAGTGAGACTCTGTCTCAAAAAA
>NW_016815607.1:81636-101192 GCF_001698545.2 Rhinopithecus bieti | reverse complement strand
AAAAAAAAAAAAAAAAAGAGTACCCGGGCATGGTGATGTGTGCCTGTATTACCAGCTACTTAGGAGGCTGAGATAGGAGGATTGCTTAAGCCTGGGAAACTGAGGCTCCAGTGAGCCAAGATTGTGCCACTGCCCTGCAGCCTGGGTGACAGAATGAGATCCTGTCTCAAAAAAAGAAAAAAAAAGAGAAATTCCATTTCTAGGAGTCTCCCCAGGTAGAGTTGTCAGATTTAGCAAAAAACAAACAATAAAAAAAAGGACAGCCAATTAAATTTGATATTCAGATAAACAATGAAGGGTTTTATTTTTTAATTTTAATGTGTGGGTACATAGTATGTTTATATATTTATGGGGTGCATTTATTGTATTAGTCCATTTTCATGCTGCTGATAAAGACATACCCAAGACTGGGCCCTTACAAAAGAAAGAGGTTTAATTGGACTTACAGTTCCACATAGCTGGGGAGGCCTCACGATCATGGCGGAAAGCAAGGAGGAACAAGTCACGTCTTACCTGGATGGCAGCAAGCAAAGAGAGAGCTTGTGCAGGGAAATTCCCCTTCCTAAAACCATCAGATCTTGTGAGGCTTATTCACTATCACGAGAACGATACGGGAAAGACCCACCCCCATGATTCAGTTACCTCCCACAAGGTTCCTCCCACAGCACGTGGGAATTCAAGATGAGATTTGAGTGGGGACACAGCCAAACCATATCAATATGATACTTTGATACAGGCAATGTGTAATAATCCCATAAGGGTGAATGGGGTAACCATCACCTCAAGCATTTATCCTTTGTGTTCAAGCAATCCGTTTTTAGTCATTTGTACATGTATGATAAATTATTGCTGACTGTAGTCATCCTGTTGTGCTATTAAATACTAGATCCTATTCATTCTATCTAACCATATTTTTGTGCCCATTCTGTCCCACATCCATCCCACCCCCTCCCAGCCCCGACAACCCTTCCCAGCTTCTGGTAGCCATCATTCTACTCTCACAGTTTTTTAGCATAAATATGTCCCATGCAATATTTAAGACAAATGTATACCAAAAAATTATTTGGTGTTTATCTGAATTCAGGTTTAGCTTGGCACCCTGTATTTTATTTGACAGCCCTGCAGCAGGGACAATTGTCACACCTGGGTCCAGGGGACGTGCACATGCACATAAAGATTCTCACTGCGGCTGTGCTGTGTCATAGAGAAAAGGCAGAAACAACCAGGCCTTTTGTGCGGAGAGATACAGAGGCCCACCCAAACCGCAGCCTACAAAGGGGGGAGTCAAGGGAACGATCTCATCTCACCTCCATCTGCTGGGCCTCTCAGTGGCCCAGCCATCTGAAAACCAAAGGGCGAAGGAACCTGAGGTTTGCAGTCTTAGCCGCCTGTGTTGTGCTGGGGCTGGCTCTTAGCCATGGTGGGAGTATTTATGCCAAAGAAATCAGCCAACACTACAAACTAGGATCATTATTTTTTCCCCACATACTTGTTAACCATTTGCCGGCACCCCGCTGTCGGTTTCCCAGGCGCAGAGCAGGGGGAAGAAGGATTGAGACGGTGTCTAGAAGGGAGAATGGAGACTGCCTAGCATTCACGGTCGCACTGCATTTCACTGTATGAACAAGCCTCCGCTTAATCATTCTCCGAATGAGGCAGCACTCTCCCATAACTTCGTTTCTTGCAGGATTTCAGTAGCTGGTTCCCGCTTGGCCCTTCAGGCTTAAGGATGAGAACTGTGTATCAATTTGGGGACAATCAAGAAAGAGAAACCACACGATCACTTGACCAGAGAACATTTAATATGAAGAATGATTCATTGTAGCAGAGAGGGATTGGCTAGTAAGAAATATAGAGAAGTCTGGAGAATCTAGGATTAGCCGATAGGAGGAGCAGCTCCTGCTACCGGATGGTTGTGATGGAGCACACAAGAAAGAGCCCTTCCCTGCTCCAAAGCTGAGATCCAGACCACACTGGGAGCATGCAGCCCTGGCTTGCTAAAAGGCAGAGAAGGCACTGAGCTGCTGCGCAGGTGGGACTGGAAATCTGTGCTCTGGAACTTTCTGGGAATCTTCCCTCTAGGGTGCCAGGCAAAGCGACTCACTAGAGGCTGCCAAACCACCTAAGGTGGGTGGCAGGGGAACCTGCTGGCCGCAGGGCGATGCCGGCTGCTGTATACAGCAAGAGCCAAGCACTGGAGTTGTGAGTGCTACAGGACTCCAGTAGCACTGCCCAAACCCTCTCAGTACCTTCAGTAGCATGCTGCCCAAACCCTCTCCTCCCGCAGCATCACTCCCTCACCCTGTACTGATGCTTCATATCATGCCAGCTGGCAAGGCAAGAATTTTTTTTTTTTTTTTTTGTTTTTTTTTTTTTTGAGACAGTCTCGCTCTGTCACCCAGGCTGGAGTGCAGTGGCAAGATCTCGGCTCACTGCAACCTCTGCCTCCTGGGTTCAAGCGATTCTCATGCCTCAGTCCCCTGAGTAGCTGGGACTACAGGTGTGAGCCACCACCCAGCTAATTTTCGTATTTTTAGTAGAGACGGGGTTTCACCATGTTGCCCAGGCCAGCCTTGAACCCTTGACCTCAGGTGATCTCCCTGCCTCGGCCTCCCGAAGTGCTGGGATTACAAGCGTGAGCCACCGCACCCGGCCCAAAGGCAAGATACTTAAAGGGCTGAGATCCATTTTCTTTTTTTTTTCTTTTTGTTACTTTTTTAAGGCTAATCAAGGGAAACAGTGGGAGTGAAAAAGGAACAAAGAAATCTACAGCTGGTTGTGGTCAATTAGTTATAAACACCACTGCCCTCAGACCAGCCCAAATCCATTTTCACAGAGCTGGCAAGAAAGGATGAATTTGGAGCAAAGAGAATCAGCACAAAACCTTCCTGATGCTGCTAGTCCCTGGGCGAGTCACCATCATTCCTTATTGGTTCCCTTAAGCCCACCCATATCTCTCATAGGAGCCCCTGAAATGAACTCTCCTTAGTTAAATCTGCTGGGTATGTGCCATCTCATTCTTAATGTGACCCAAATTGATGCAATCAGTACAATGGATGACAGGCACAATGAATAAAGCCATCAATATGAAAAAAAATCTCAAAACAAAACCTTTCATTTACGGTCAGGCACAGTGGCTCACACCTGTAATCCCAGTACTTTGGGAGGCCGAGGTGGATGGATCACTTGAGACCAGGAGTTCAAGACCAGCCTGGCCAACACACGGTGAAACCCCATCTCTACTAAAAATACAAAAATTAGCCAGCTGTGGTGGCGCATGCCTGTAATCCCAGCTACTCAGGAAGCTAAGGCAGGAGAATCACTTGAACCTGAGGGGCAGAAGTTGCAGTGAGCCGAGATGGCGCCACTGCACTCCAGCCTGGGCAACAGAGTGAGACTCTGTCTTAAACAAACAAACAAACAAAAAACAACCTTTGGTTTAAAAGAAAAGGCACATTGGAACAGGACAGGTACATGTATCTTTGTTTTCATTTCGTTTCTTTTTTTTTTTAACTTTTTTTTNTCACGAGGTCAGGAGTTTGAGACCAGCCTGACCAGCCTCATGAAACCCCATCTCTAGTAAAAATACAAAAAAATCAGCCAGGCGTGGTGGCATGTGCCTGTGGTCCCAGCTGCTCAGGAGGCTGAGGCAGAAGAATTGCTTGAACCCAGCAGGCAGGGGTTGCAGTGAGCCAAGATCGTGCCACTGCACTGCAGCCTGGGCGACAGAGTGAGACTCCATCTCAAAAATAAATAAATAAATAAGAACAATCTCGGATAATTTTAGACTCAAAACAGCAGAGAGTAGGAAGCTGGAAGAACACTTGTGTTCATACCCAGCCCCTAGGCCTCAGCGGTTGCAGTATTCAGAGAGAGCAGCAGCCTCCCTCCCTGAAGTCCCATGTGGAGATGGCTCTGCTCCAACACTGAGGTGCCAGAATGGGAAAAAGGAACTCCTCTAATGACATAAAATAAGTGAAAATTTATATGATCAGATGAGCACACTAACAAGCTGGAAAAAAAAAATGTGATCTTTATGAGCAGAGCGTATTTGTTAACAATGGGGAAATAAACCTGCTTTATGGCTGTGTTCTCAAGGAGTTGCGACTCTTCACTAAAGTATCCTTGTCTCATCTTGTGTTAGGTTGTTCACTTCCATTGCTCACATGCGCTCAGCCCACACGGTGTTTATAATGGAGTCATATACCACTGCTAAAAAATTCAGAAAGTTCTCCTTCAATTCTGCTTGTGCCAAATCACTGTGGTCTAGAAGTCAAGGAGGAGGGGGGGACCTAGGAAGCCCGGAGTTTTCCATTACTTTCCCTACGAAATCAAATCACAACCCAACGCCCATGCCAGTAAGCATATCGGCTTCCGATTCAGCATCTTCGGAAGATTCTTTTCACTTCAACTGACATTTGCAGGGAGAATTATATTAAACTGAAGCTAATAAGACCATGTGTTACTTCATATAAAATGTAATTGTAAATGCAATCCTTGGCAACTAATTCTTCTACCTCCAGGTGTCTCGAGTGTTAAGCACCAAACTATCTTTGTTTTCTTTATGAATTTAAAGTAAAATGTCTTTATAGTCACAGTACCATTTTGAGAGAAAAGAAAAAAAATCTTTCTTTAAAACAAACAAACGAACAAAGCTTGTGGTCAATAATTGAAATTATTCTCTGCCTAAATTGCTCTGTTTACATGACCTAAAAAAATTACAACTTACATAAACATGATGACAAAATTAAAATGTTATTTTCTGCCAGGCGCAGTGGCTCACGCCTATAATCCCAGCACTTTGGGAGGCTGAGGTGGGAGGATTGCCTGAGGTCAGGAGCTCAAGACCAGCCTAGCCAACATAGTGAAACCCCATTTCTATTAAAAACACAAAAATTAGCCGGGTGTGGTGGCGGGCGCCTGTAATCCCAGCTACTCGGGAGGCTGAGGCAGGATAATCGCTTGAACCCAGGAAGTGGAGGTTGCAGTAAGCCAAGATCACGTCACTGCATTCCAGCCTGGGCGACAGAGGGAAACTCTGTCTCAAAAACAAATGAACAAAAAATCTTGTGAAACATGCGTGGCCTCCAAAAGGCAGTTAATCATTGCTTTCTTGGTCAACTTTCTGTGGCCTTCTGCAGGCACCATCAATGTATTCTTATCAGGCCAGTCAGCCCGTTCCCAGAGTTGTTGGTCTGCGTGTTTTCTTTTATCTTTGTTGAAAGCCCTGTTTTCCCGAGGCTGTTTCTAGTAAATAATCTACAAACTCAAGCAAAGCAATAATTATATTCAAGCAAGCAAACTTTTTTTTTTTAGATGGAGTTTCACTGTTTTGCCCAGGCTGGAGTGAAGTGGCGCAATCTTGGCTCACTGCAACGTCTGCCCCTGCCTGAGTTCAAGGGATTCTCCTGCCTCAGTCTCCTGAGTGGCTGGAATTATAGGCGCCCACAACCACGCCCGGCTAATTTTTATATTTTTAAGTAGAGACAGAGTTTTGCCTTGTTGGCCAGGCTGGTCTCAAACTCCTGACCTCATGTGATCCACCGACCTCAGCCTCCCAAAGTGTTAGGATTATAATCCTATAGGCGTGAGCCACCACATCCAGCCAAGCAAACTTGTTTCTTTTTTTTCTCTCCTCTTCAAGCAAACTTTTTTCTAACATAGAGTCGGTACTGTTATAGTGGCCTAAAGGACAATAAGGGACGTTGAGAGAGGCAGGCAGCTTTGGAAAGATTAGAAAAAGTTCATTTGTATAAATGTCAAGCCGGGCGGGGTTCAATGGCTCACACCTGTAATCCCAGCACTTTGGGAGGCTGAGGTGGGAGGATTGCTTGAGTCCATGAGTTTGAGACAAGCGTGGGCAACATAGCAAGACCACATCTCTACCAAAAATTTAAAAAACAGCCAGGCATGGTGGTGCACACCTCTGGTCCCAGCTATGTGGGAGGCTGAGATGGGAATATCGCTTGGGCCCAGAGGGTTGAGGTTGCAGTTAGCCATGATCGTGCCGCTACACTCCAGCCTGGGCGACAGAGTGGGACCCTATCTCAATGGGACCCTATCTCAAAGGAAAAAATAAAAAAATGTTGACCCTACTAAAGCGGCATATAACTGGCCAGTCCATCAAGCAAGAGATTGGAGACTAGGGACTTCAGAGGCAAGTCAGAGCTGCCCATTCAGATTCTGGAGCCATCCTAGAAGCCACGGAATTGGAATATGCTTTTTGAGAACAATGATTAAAAAGGAAAAGGGGCCAAGCACAGTGGTTCATGCCTGCAATCCCAGCACTTCAGGAGGCTGAGGCAGGAAGAACTCTTTTGAGCCCAGGAGTTTGACACCAGCCTGGGCAACATAGGGAGACCTCCGTCTCTATAAAATATTAAAAAATTAGCTGGGCGTGGTGATGCATGTCTGTGGTCCCAGCTACTCGGGAGGCTGAGGTGGGAGGATTACTTGAGCCCAGGAGGTTGAGGCTATGGTGAGCTGTGTTCGTGTCACTGCACTCCAGCCTGGGTGACAGAGCAAGACCCTGTCTCTAAAAATAAACCAGGGCTGGCCGGGCACGGTGGCTCATGCCTGTAATCCCAGCACTTTGGGAGGCCGAGGCGGGCAGATAGCTTGAGGCCAGGAGTTCGAGACCAGCCTGACCAACATGGCAAAACCCCATCCCTACTAAAATACAAAATTAGCCCGGCATGGTGGCGGGCACCTGTAATCCCAGCTACTCAGGAGGCTGAGGCAGGAGAATTGCTTGAACCCGGGAGGCGGAGGTTGCAGTGAGCCAAGATTGTGCCATTGCACCCCAGCCTGGGTGACAGAGCAAGACTCCATCTCAAAAAAGAATAATAAAAAATAAAAAATAAACCAGGGCCGGGTGCAGTGGCTCAGGCCTGTAATCCCAGCACTTTGGGAAGCTGAGGCGTGTGGATCATGAGGTCAAGAGTTCAAGACCAGCCTGGTCAACATGGTGAAACCCCATCTCTACTAAGAATACAAAAGTTAACTGGGCGTGGTGGTGCACACCTGTAATCCCAGCTACTTGGGAGGCTGAGGCAGGAGAATCTCTTGAACCCAGGAGGTGGAGGTTGCAGTAAGCCGAGATCGTGCCACTGCACTCCAGCCTGAGCGACAGAGCAAGACTCTATCTTGAAAAAAATAAAATAAAATAAAAACGAAAATAAACCAAACGAGAGAGAAAGAGAGAGAAAGCAAGGTGCACCAAAGACCCTTTTCTTGGAGAATAAAGAGCAAGAGGCACAAGGAATCAAGGAGAAGAGAAAAAGGTAGAGTTGCACCAAAGAGGATGTTGCTGACCACAGAAGAGGAAAACTAGGTTTCTGTGGGCCATTGGCACTGCTTGCCCATTCAGTGTCCTTTTGGCTGGGCAGCATCAAGTCCCAAAGAGTTTCTAATGGTCCCTAGCTTTTTTTTTTTTTCTTTGAGACAGAGTCTCACTCTGTCACCCAGGCTGGAGTGCAGTGGTGCAGTCTCAGCTCACTGCAACCTCCACATCCTGAGTTCAAGCGATCCCCCTGCCTCAGCCTCCCGAGTAGCTGTGACTACAGGCGTGTGCCACCATGCCTGGCTAAGTTTCGTATTTTTAGTAAAGACGGGGTTTCACCATGTTGGCCACGCTGGTCTTGAACTCCTGACCTCAGGTGATCCGCCCACCTTGGCCTCCCAAAGTGCTGGGATTACAAGCGTGAGCCACCGCACCGGGCCTAATGGTTCCTAGCGTTTTCTCAGCTCTGGCCATTGCAGACACCAGAACCTGGAATCTTTGCCAGTCTTTGATTCGCTCAGGGAGCTATCATTTTGCCAGTCCTCTCATTTCTCATCTGTCTTGAAATTACTCAAATAATTGTGTCTTCCTCTGCAACCTCATAGCACTTTTCTTGAGCCTTCTTTGGCCACGAAATAATTCTGCCCATAGGAGATTCTGTAGTTACACACCTGGGTTTCAACCAGGCTTCATCTGTAACTATCAGTGACTGAGCCAATTACTGAACGTACCACATTTGATTCCATTTGTATCCCAGAGGCCTAGCACAGTGACAAATGCAGTTAATATTTATTGAGTTGGATCAGATTTTATTTTTTTATTACATTAATTTTAAAATAATAACGATGGGGCGGTCTCACTGTGTTGCCCAGGCTGGTCTCACAGGCGTGAGCCACCACAACCGGCCAAGTTGCACCAGATTTTGCAGAACTCCTGACTTCACGTGTCACTCTTGCTTTGCCTCCATATTTTCATTCTGTCCACACCATAATATTTTTAGCAGAAAAGCAGAGGATATTGACTGTGTGATCAAGAAGTGAAACAGTGAAGAACAGAGAGAAATAGGAAGATAACCAGAGGAGGTAGTGAAAGACTTTTCCAGAATAGTGAAGGCCTGTGTGTAGTTGAAGAGAGCGGGAAAGATTTAAATAATGTGTACCAGAGGAAGGAGTTGCCTTTTCTTTTCTTGAAATATATAAGTATATATATACATATTTTATGTGTATGTGTGTGTGTGTATATGTGTGTGTGTGTATATATATATACATACACATATATATATACACATACACTTCTATTTTTTTGAGATAGAGTCTCGCTCTGTCGCCCAGGCTGGAGTGTAGAGGCACGATCTCAGTTCACTGCAACCTCCACCTCCTGGCTCACGTGATTCTCCTGTCTCAGCCTCCTGAGTAGCTGGGATTACAGGCATGCGTCACCAAGCCTGGCTAATTTTTGTATTTTTAGTAGAGACGGGGTTTCGCCGTGTTGTCCAGGCTGATCTCAAACTCCTGACCTCAAGTGATCTACCCATCTCGGCCTCCCAAACTGTTGGGATTACAGGCGTGAGCCACTGAATCCCGCCAAAAACTTAAATTTTTATTTAAGTTTATTTCTTTGGAAGCAATACATATCTTCTTAAATAGCAATTAACAGTAATTAGCTGAGAAAGCCATCGTGCCAGATATATTATTACATAAACTGATCCTTCACTGAACCCTTGAAATTTTCATGCATGAGGTGATAAAGATACATCCACTGGTATTATATTAAATTGGCGAATGGCAAAAACCACAATTACTCTTGCACCAACCTAATACATGTATGCCTAAAAAAGAATTTAACAGATTCATTCAACTCAACGTACTCTGTCGAGAACTTCTGTTCAAGAGGAACTTCTGAGATGCTAAATGAATTACAGAACTCACGTGGAGTACAATCTGGTCTGTTTTTTTTTTTTTAGTTAAAATTTTATTTTGAAAAAAACGTCAAAACTATAGAAATGTTGCGTGAATATTACAGTGAACTCCTGACTGCCTTTTCCTTGGATTCACCCACTGTTAACATCATGCCCTACGTGTTTTATGTCCCTCTTCAGCCCAGGCACGGTGGTGCACACCTGTAATCCCAGCACTTTGGGAGGCCGAGGCAGGAGAATCACTTGAGCCCAGGAGTTCGAGACCAGCCTGGGCAACATGGCGAGATCTTGTCTTTACAAAAAAAATTAAAAATTAGCCAGGCATGTTGGCAGGAGCCTGTAGTCCCAGCAACTCAGGAGGCTGAGGCGAGAGGATCTTTTGAGCCCAGGAGTTGGAGGCTGCAGTGAGCTATGATCATACAACTGTACTTCAGCCTGGGTGACAGAATGAGACTCTGTCTCTAAAGAAAAGAAGAAAGATTTAACATGTGAAGGGGGCCAGCCCCTCCACACCCGTGAGTATCTTGTCAGTGGGACAAGAGACAGAGAAAAGAAATAAGACACAGAGACAAAGTATAGAGAAAGAACAGTGGGCCCAGGAGACCAGCACTCAGCATACAGAGGACCTGCACCAGCACTGGTCTCTGAGTTCCCTCAGTATTTATTAATTACTATTTTCACTATCTCAGCAAGGGGAATGCGGCAGGAGAACAGGGTGATAGTGGGGAGAAGGTCAGCAAGAAAACGTGTGAGCAAAGGAATCTGTGTCACAAATAAGTTCAGGTGAAGGTACTATGCCTGGATGTGCACGTAGGCCAGATTTATGTTTCTCTCCACCCAAACATCTCAGTGGAGTAAAGAGTAACAGAGCAGTATTGCTGCCAACATGTCTCGCCTCCCACCACAGGTCAGTTTTTCTCCTATCTCAGAATAGAACAGATGTACAATCGGGTTTTATACTGAGACATTCAGTTCCCAGGGGCAGGCAGGAGACAGTGGCCTTTCTCTATCTCAACTGCAAGAGGCCTTCCTCTTTTACTAATCCTCCTCAGCACAGAGCCTTCATGGGTGTCGGGCTGGGGGATGGTCAGGTCTTTCCCATCCCATGAGGCCATATTTCAGACTATCACATGTGGAGAAACTTTGGACAATACCTGGCTTTCCAGGGCAGAGGCCCCTGCGGCTTTCCACAGTGCATTGTGGCCCTGGTTTATCGAGACTGGAGAATGGCGATGACTTTTACCAAGCATACTGGCCTGTAAACATTTTGTTAACAAGGCACATCCTGCACAGCCCTAGATCCCTTAAACCTTGATTCCATACAACACATGTTTCTGTGAGCTCAAGGTTGGGGCAAAGTTACAGATTAACAGCATCTCAGGGCAAAGCAATTGTTCAGGGTACAAATCAAAATGGAGTTTCTTATGTCTTCCCTTTCTACACAGACACAGTAACAGTCTGATCTCTCTTTTCCCTACAACATGGAAGTCTGGAGCAATAGATTTATCAGATTAAAATTATGTTTGAGCTCACAAATTCAAGACCAGCCTGGGCAACATGGTGAAACCCCATCTCCAAAAAATATAAAAACTAGCTGTGTGTGGTGGTGCGCCCCTGTAGTCCCAGTTACTTGAAAGGCTGAAGTGGGAGGATGGTTTGAGCCCAGGAGGCGGAGGTTGCAGTGAGCTGAGACAGCACTACTGCACTCCAGCCTGGACGACAGAGCAAGACCTTGTCTCTAATTAATTAATTAATTAATTAAATTAAAAATATATAAGATCAGGTTTGAGTATTAGTGAAGAATGCACTGAGCTGGTAACTGGGTGATCACGACTGAAAGGGAGTCAGGATCATGCATGCATGGGTTTGGGTAAAGTGGTAGATTTCAAAAATCAGACAGTAAAAAGCTAGATTGGGGTTCTGAGAGAGAGAAGCTTGAGCAGATGAAAGTTAAGGCACTCGCGAATGCAGTGGCTCACGCCTGTAATCCCAGCACTTTGGGAGACTGAGGCGGGTGGATCACTTGAGGTCAAGAGTTCAAGACCAGCCTGGCCAACATGGCGAAACCCCGTCTCTACTAAAAATACAAAAAAAAATTAGCTGGGCATGGTGGCGCATGCCTGTAATCCCAGCTACTCAGGAGGTTGAGGCAGGAGAATCGCTTGAACCTGGGAGGCGGAGGTTGCGGTGAGCCGAGATCGCACCACTGCATTCCAGCCTGAGCAACAGAGTGAGACTCCATCTCAAAAAAAAAAAAAAAGTCCAGGCGCTGGCATTCCAAGCCTGGCAGCTTAGTGTGTGGCACATGATGAGCTATTCAGGCTTCACCTAGGCTGGTGTGTGGCTATCATTGGTGTCAGTGGCCTGCAACAGAGCCAGAACAGTGCAGAAATGGCAGTGTTAGGTGACGTGTTCACATGGATGTTGAACTCACAAGGGCCTGCCTGTGAATCACCATGTACTGACTTTATAATAATATCAGCTGACACTTACTTAAGGTGTGCCAGGCACCATTCTAAATCCTTCACATGTGTTAAACCACTCAATCCTCTCAACAAGCCCAAGAGGTAAGTATGATTAGTATTCCCCGTTTTGTAGATGAGTAAACTGAGGCACCCAGCACTTAAGTAACTTGCCCAAGGTCACACAGCTGGGTAGTGGCTGAGCCAGAATTTATTCAAATTCAAAGCTGTCTGGTGTTGGAGTCCGTGCTCTTAACCACTGTACTGCCTTTATGAAAACAGATGCCTGAGTCCAACCAGGATGATCGTCCTGGATCTTTCTCATTTGTCCCTGTCCTGTTTTTTTGTCCGAGTTTGGTCTCCCTCTGTGTCTTAACTCTTAGCTTTGCAAAAAAATATTGATCTTGTCTCTGGCCTTTGGAACACATGTTTGTATTTGGTCTTTCCAGTGGAGTCTTAGGTGGCCTCTGACTAGATTTGTCTCTCTGGGTCATGATAACCCACATTGCTCCGAACAGCATCCTGGGTCAGGCTGCAGACACTCTTTCTCTGAAACTGGCTTGTTCTCCTTTGATTCCAGCCTCCCAAGGCCCTGTCTTTGACCTCCCATCTCTGGGTTTAGCTGGATCAAGCTAAACACCCAGTGGGGAGGCCCAAGTGCATAGCAGCTCAGGGATCAGATCCTTGCCCCACCACGACCCCCTCTGATAGCTGATAAAGGGAAGATTTCGAGACCTGGAGACTTGGTGTCCTGGCAGACACAGGTTTTAGCTGAGGTTAGGGGATGAAGGTAGGGAGACAGCAAGAAACTCAGTTTAGAATGCAGGGGAACTGGCCTCATGAGGCACCATAGGATAGCCTCAGGGATGAGGGGAGGGGACAGGCTAAGTGAAGTGGAGTCAGGGACGAAAGCACAAGTGGTGACAGTGGGAAGGAAAAGCCAAGCCAGAGAGCCCCATTGCTAAGGAAAGCTGTGGGTGATCATGAGAGGCCACAGCCTGCTGGAGTCCTGCTTGGGTGTGAGAGGGACCTGGGGTTCACTGCTCAGTCGCTTCTGCTGGACATAAGCCTTTTCATCTCTCAAACAGCATTGTAACTCTTGTGTGTCCTGGCCTCTGAAAATCTGGTGAAAAACATGGACCATCCCCTAAGACAGTCGTAGGAGTGCACACAACCAATCCACATTCTGCATATAATGTGGGTGAGCCATAGATCCTCCTGGAAATAAATCCTGGATCTCAGGGTAAGAATTCCTGCTCTAGAACTTTTAACATCACCCCCATTCTGTTTTGTTTTGTTTTGTTTTTGTTTTTGTTTTGAGACAGAGTTATTGTGTCGCCCAGACTGGAGTGTGGTGGCATGATTTCGGTTCACTGCAACCTCTGCCTCCCAGGTTCAAGCAATTCTCTTGCCTCAGCCTCCCTAGTAGCTGCGACTACAGGTGCGCACCACCACACCCAGCTAATTTTGGTATTCTTAGTAGAGACAGGGTTTTGCCATGTTGGCCAGCTGGTCTTGAACTCCTGGCCTCAAGTGATCCACCCGCCTCAGCCTCCCAAAGTGCTGGGATTACAGGCGTAAGCCACCATGCCCGGCCTCAGGTAGTTCTTTATAGCAATGCAAGAACAGACTAATACACAAAGTGATACATCTACAAGCCAAGTAATGCCAAGGATTGCCAGCAAACCACCAGAAGCTGAGGGAAAGGCTCTCACAGCCCTCAGAAGGAGCCAACCCTGCAGATACCTTGATCTCACACTTCTGGTCTCCAGAACTTCGAGACAATAAATGTCTGTTTTTTAAGCTGCCCAGACTGTGGCACTTTGTTGCAACAGACTGAGCAGATGAATACAGTGGAGGAGCGCCTGCGGTTCTTGTTTGGGCACAGAGCTGTGAGTGCATACACTGGCTACTGCGTCATACGAGGAAATGAAGAGAAGGCAAGAGGGAGGGAACATGAAGTACACTGAGGCCCAGTCCTAGAGGCCAGCTGGTTGTGGGCTAAAGGCGGCAGCAGACAGATTTGCTTGGTTTTAGGATTGAGCAGGTGTCAGAGCTGGGATATGCTGAGGAATGAGGTTACAGAGTGAAACAGGCAATAGCTCAAAGAAAATCAGATGAGGGTGGGGTGTGGTGGCTCATGCCTGTAATCCCAGCACTTTGGGAGGCCGAGGTGGGGTGGATCACTTGAGCTCAGGAATTTTAGACCAGCCTGGGCAACATGGTGAAACCCTGTCTCTACTAAAAGTACAAAAAGTAGCCAAGTATGGTGGCTCATGCCTGTAATCCCAGCTACTAGGGAGGCTGAAGCACAAGAATTGCTTGAAGCCAGGAGGCAGAGATTGCAGTGAGTCAAGATTGCGCCACTGCACTCCAGCCTGGGTGACAGAGCAAGACCCTGTTTCAAAAAAAAAAGAAAAGAAAAGAAAAGAAAATCGATGAGGTTTAGGTGGATTTGATCATGGAAAGAAGGGCCTTGGGATGAGGGAGGCTTGGATGCCACGAGTAATCTCTTCAGCCCTCACCTCCATACAAACAACTTTAAATCAATATACAATCGTTTGAACCTGGGAGGCAGAGTTTGCAGTGAGCCGAGATTGTGCCACTGCACTCCAGCCTGGGGGACAGAGTGAGACTCTGTCTCAAAAAATAAAAATAAAAAAAAAAGTAAATAAATAAATATACAATTTAATTAAAAACAGTGTGTTGATGTAAACATATAATCTTTAGGAGAGGTTGCATAGAGCAAGCTGTTATCCTAAGCCCCCTGTATTAGTCTGCTAGGGCTGCATAACAAAATACCACTGAGTGGGTGGCTTAAACAGCAGAAATTTATTCTCTCATGGTTCTCAGGGCTGGAAGTCCAAGATCAATGTATCAGCAGGTTTCGTTTCTCTTGAGGCCTCTCTACATGGTTTGTAGATGGCCACCGTCTTGCTGTGCCCTCACATGGCCTTTTCTCTATTCCTGTGAACTCCTGCTGTCTCCTCCTCTTCTTATAAGGACATCAGTCATATTGGATTAAGGCCCTACCCTAAGGGCCTCATTTTATCTCAATTACCTCTTTAAGGGCCCAGTCTCCAAGTATGGTTACATTGAGGAATGAAGCTTGAATATATTAATTTTGAGGCTGGGTGAAGTGGCTCATGCTTGTAATCGGCAGCACTTTGGGAGGCCAAGGCAGGGGGATCGCTTGAGGCCAGGAGTTCAAAACCAGCCTAGCCAATATAGTGAGACCTTGTCTCTACAAAAATTAAAAGACAAATTAGCTGAACGTGGTGGCACACACGTGTAGTTCCAGCTACTCCAGAGGCTGAGGTGGGAGGATCCCTTCAGCCTCAGAGACAGAGGTTGCAGTGAGCCAAGATCATGCAACTATACTCCAGCCTGGGTGACAGAGCAAGTTCCTGTCTCAAGACACAATTCAGGGCCAGGTGTGGTGGCTCACACCTGTAATCCCAGCACTTTGGGAGGCCTAGGCAGATGGATCACTTGAGCTCAGGAGTTTGAGACCAGCTTGGCCAACATTGTGAAACCCGGTCTCTACTAAAAGAAAAAAAAAATACAAAAATTAGCCAGCCATGGTGGCATGTGCCTGTAATCCCAGCTACTCGGGAGGCTGAGGCACAAGAATCGCTTGAACCCGGGAAGCAGAGGTTGCAGTGAGCCGAGATTGCGCCACTGCACTCCAGCCTGGGTGACAGAGTGAGACTCCATCTCTAAATAAATAAATAAAGAGGAGTTTATTCAGGAGTATTGACTCACATGATCACAAGGTGAGGTCCCACAATAAGCTGTCCACAAGCTGAGGGGCAAGGAAACCACTCTGAGTCCCAAAGCTGAAGAACTTAGAGTTCAATGTTCAAGGGCAGGAAGCATCCAGCACAGGAGAAAGATGGAGGCCTGAAGACTAAACCAATCTAATATTTCCATGTTCCTCTGCCTGCTTTTATTCTGGCCGAGATGGCAGCTGATTAGATGGTACCCACCACCCAGACTGAGGGTGGGTCTGCCTTTCCCAGTCCACTGACTCAAATGTTAATCTCCTTTGGCAACATCCTCACAGACACAACCAGGATCAATACTTTGCATCCTTCAATCCAATCAAGTTGACAGTATTAATCATCACACAGGGAGAAGAGAAGGTTTAACTAGGTGGAACAGTCAAAAAGAGAGAACTCATGTAGGTTAGTTATTTAGGGAAATTTTTTTTAAATGGTCAGTGGAGACTGAGGGATTGAGAAATTCATGCCATTTATGGGGTCGGAAAGCTATTGCAATGAGAGGAAAGGGAAAACTGGATTATATGAAGTATTGTGGGAGCTGCAAATTGATGAAGTATGGTTGCTGTTTTTTTTTTCTTTTCTTTTTTTTTTTCCTTTTTAGGGCAGGGTCTCACTCTGTCACTGAGGCTGGAGTGCAGCAGCATAATCTCGGCTCACTGCAACCTCCGCCTCCCAGACCCAAGTGATCCACCCATCTCAGCCTCCACAGGTTCAAGCCACCACGCCCAGCTAATTTTTGTATTTTTTATGGAGACAGGGTCTCGCCATGTTGGCCAGGCTGGTCTCAAACTCCTGAGCTTGAGCGATCCTCCTGTCTCGACCTCCCAAAGTGCTGGGATTACAGGCATGAGCCACTGCACCCGGCCTGTGGTTGCTTTTGGAGGTCGGGCTGTGCTGCTTGAATGACTCTCAGCATGTAGAATGGATTATGGGGGGTGCTGGTTTCTATGTGGGTTACAAAAGAAGCAAAATGCACAGAATTGGAAAAAGGATGTGAAGTCAGGGTCCTGCTCATGATTTACACATTTTTATGACTTGGGAATCTGGGAATCTGAGGAACCGATAGCAGTGCAACTGGATGCTTTCAACAGGACAAAATGCAGAGCGAAAAAAAAGTGAGTAGATTAAACATTAAGTATAGACAGAGGATTTCCCAAATGGTGTCAATTTGGCACCATTGTTCCCTCAAATTGTTTGACTCTGACTAATCCTTTCCCNGGGGGGAAAAAAAAAAAAAAAGAAACCTCTTGGAACCATATTTCACATGGAACAGAGGCAGAGAAACATTCTGGTTGCTGAGTAAATGTAGGCCTGGTTGCGTTCATTTCAGTGGCAGTCACGTGATAATCAAACCTGATACTTTTGGAGCTCTAACTAATCTAAGGAAAGTACGATTATGAGGAAATCAAGACTTAGAGAGGTGAATGTGCTTGTTCAGGGTCACCCTGCCAGTGAGCAGCAGAACTCGTAGTAAAGTTGAGGGTAGACGGTACTGCAGGGCGGGCTTGCACACGGGTTTCCTTCATTGTATGTTGTCTCAGCCTAGAGAAATCGGCTGTATGTTAGTGAATGAAGGAAGGAATTTAATACCTGTTCTCTGAATCTCATATTTTTAGAAAATTGTAAAGATTAGGGCTGGGCATGGTGGCTCACACCTGTATGTAATCCCAGCACTTTGGGAGGCTGAGGCAGCCTGATCATTTGAGCCCAGGAAATATTCCTGTTCCCGGAACAAGCACTAGACATTTAGTCTCTTTTAGAAGAACAGTCAGACTTTGGCTCTCCCTATATTTTGTCTTAAGAGTTATAAGGGTTTCTGGCCAGGCATGGTGGCTCACGCCTGTAATCCAAGCACTTTGGGAGGCTGAGGCAGGTGAATCACTTGAGGTCAGAAGTTCTAGACCAGCCTGGCCAACATGGTGAGACCCCTGTCTCTACTAAAAGTACAAAAATTAGCCGGGCGTGGTGGCAGGCACCTGTAATCTTAGATACTCAGGAGGCTGAGGCGGGAGAATCGCTTGAACCTGGGAGGCAGGGGTTTTAGTGAACCAAGATTGTGCCACTGCACTCCAGCCTGGGAGAGAGAGTGAGACACCATCTCAATAAGTAAATAGATAAATAAATATTTTAAAATAAAACAAAATACAAAATTAGGCATGGTGGCACACGCCTATAGTCCCAGCTACCAGGGTGGCTGAGGCTGGAGAATCACTTGAACCTGGAAGGCGGAGGTTGCACTGAGCCGAGATCGAGCCACATCACTCCAGCATGGGTAACAGAGCAAGACTGTCTAAAAAAAAAAAAAAAAAAGTTATAAGGGTTCCTTCTGGTGATGAGTTGAATAAAGTCTGGGGCCACTGGATAGGCAGGTGATTAGAAATGGGCACATCACTGTAACAATATGTCTCCAGGAAGAAGAATTGAGCGGCACAGAAGGGTCCCTAGTCCCAAAATATCAACATGACATTATATTGTTTTAGGGAAAGTGTAGGTTAGGAAGTCTTTTCCATTTACAGATTCCTCTGAGAGTAATGACTCTTTAGACATCATCCTCGCCGGAGCTGTCTGGTGACAACAAAGCTTTTTGGGTTAATGGAAAAGTTAGCTCTCTGTGCTGATACCTTGCTAAATTATAAAATGCCCTTCAACTCCTCATTCCTCCTATAATGGTCCTCTTTCTCTATTGAAGATGAGATTAATTTTTAGTGAAAAAATAAAATATGAACTGAGACTTGTCATGGGTTGGGTTCTGCAGGAAGCAGACTCCGAGACGACGGACACAGGATGTTTATTAGGAAGTGCCCTTGGGGTGAAGCTCTGTGGAAGGGAGGGGAGAGAAGCAGGAGTGGGTGACTTCTGGAGCTTCGTCCTGGGTTTGGGCCAGATGGCCAGGCCTTTGTAACCTTGTATCTATCAGCCATCAGATGCAGGCCAGCTGGACCAGGTGGCTATACAGCTGAGACAACTCCTAAATGAGCCAGCATTCCCAGTTGCTAGGACAAGCCTTTCATCCAAGGGGACTTGGGCTGGTATACCAAGGTATCTACCACAACACTCAAAGTGGATGATACATATGAATTGATAGTGTAAAAACAAAAAGCACACCTGCTTAAATTGATATTCCCACCTGCACGGATTCATTCTGCAGGAAGAGCAACAGCCTGCAATCCATGGGCCAACCAGTTCATGTGCCTATTGCTGAATATGGGGTCTGGACTGCAACCAAGACCTTTTCATTTCTACCATGGCAGCTTCCGGCAGACATGCCGTGGAAATAAAGAAAAAGAAAATTCTGCCTCACTGCAATATTTATTCATTTTTTTGAAACGGGGTCTCACTCTGTTGCCCAGGATGGAGCACAGTGATGCTATCACAGCTCACTGCAGCCTTGAACTCCTGGGCTCAAGCGATCCTCTTGCCTCAGCCTCCCAAGTAACTGGGACTACAGGGGCACACAACCACACCTGGCTAAATTATAAACATTTTTTGTAGAGGCAGGGTCTCACTGTGTTGCCCAGGCTGGAACATAGTGGCATGGTCATGGCTCATCATAGCCTTGACCTCTCAGGCTCAAGCAATCCTCCCACCTCAGCCTCCCGAGTATCTGGGACCGTGGGCATGCACCACCATGCCCAGCTAATTTAAAAAATATTCTTGTAGAGATAGGGTCTCCCTATATTGCCCAGGCTGAACTTGACTCAAGTAATCCACTCACCTTGGCCCCCCAAAATGCTGGGATTACAGGTGTGAGCCACTGCTCCTGGCCCTGAGTACTTTTTCTTTTCTTTTCTTTTCTTTTTTTTTTTTTTTTTGGATGGAGTCTCACTCTGTCACCCAGGCTGGAGTGCAGTGGCACAATCTTGGCTCATTGCAACCTTCACCTCCCCGGTTCAATTCTCCTGCCTCAGCCTCCTGAGTAGCTGGGATTACAGGCACACACCACCATGCCCGGGTAATTTTTGTATTTTTAGTAGATTCGGGGTTTTACCATGTTGTTCAGGCTGTTCTTGAACTCCTGGCCTCAGGTTATCCATCGGCCTCGGTCTCCCAAAATGCTGGGATTACAGGCATGAGCCACCATGCCAAGCCTTGAATACTTTTTTCTTTTC
>NW_016815607.1:75638-81234 GCF_001698545.2 Rhinopithecus bieti | reverse complement strand
AGACAGAGTCTTGCCCTGTCACCCAGTCTGGAGCACAATGGTGCACTGCAAACTCTGCCTCCCGGGTTCAAGTGATTCCTGCCTCAGCTTCCTGAGTAGCTGGGACTACAGGTGCATGCCACCACACCCGCCCAATTTTTGTATTTTTTTTTAAGTAGAGACAGAAATTTCACTATGTTGGCCAGGCTGGTCTCGAACTCCTAACTTCATGATCTGCCCACCTCGGCCTCCCAAAGTGCTGGGATTACAGGCGTGAGCCACTGCGCCCTGCCGAATACTTACTTTTAAGAAAATAGATGAATTCAATTATTTATTTATCCTGACTATAAAAGCAACTTATATTTACAAAAAAAGGTATAAAAACAGAGGAAAATCATCCACAAGCCCACCAACCAGAAGTAATCAGGTAATCATTGTTAACATTTTAGCATATTTTTCCTAAAATGTATATTCCCATCCGCAGCTGAGCTCATGTTACACCTGTGGGAGGCAGCAGTGTGTTATAGTTAAGAACATGTGCTTTGAAGGCAGGAAGACCTGGTAGGAATTCTGTCTCTGACACTTACTTGTTATGAAACTTTCATTCATTCATTCATTCATTCACTAACTCAAAAAATAGCTATTGGCCGGGTGCAGTGGCTCACGCCTGTGATCCCAGCACTTTGGGAGGCCGAGGTGGGAGGATCACTAGCCCAGGAGTTTGAGACCACCCTGGATAACGTAGGGAGACTTCATCTCTATTTTTAAAAATATATAAATAATTGTTTAAAACAGCTATCTATGATGTGACCTTGGGTGCCAATGTACCTTCAGAACAGTAAAAAACGGGAAAAAAATGAAAAATATCATATAACACTGGGAATATGAGTTTGAAAAAGGGAAGCAAAGCCTTTACTTCATGAATTCACATGTTAATGGAAACTTATCCTTCTTTAAAGCCTCCACTTTCTTATCTATCAAGTGTGGATAGCAATACCTACCCCATAAGGCTTCTGTCAGAATGATTGTCTCCTTAAAGAAGATCATGTATGTAAAATACCTGCACATAGTCATTGCTCAAAAAATGGCAGCTGTTGTCATCACATATGTTTAGGTTTTTGTTTTTGTTTTCACTGAACAGTGTGTTGTAGTCTCCTCACGTCAGAAAGAAACCCCTTTGATGGGGTCACCATGGGGTTCCTGCAACATCCATGGGAATACAGGTGATTGACTTCCTGCCAGGAGGCGGCAGCACGTGCTTCAAGAGAAGTGATTAATTTTCCAGTAACTCCAGCTGCACAGCCTACCTGGGCTCAAGAAAACCCATTTTCCTTTTTTGCTTTCCGGTCTTAGTGGTGGTAAGGCTTCCTGTAATCATTAATCTCTGGGGAACCCCACCTTTCCCCTTTCACTTCTTCAGTCCTTCCAAGCATTATGTAAGCAATTCCGTCCATTAAGTTATCTCTGCTTGCCACTTTGGGAGGCCGAGGCAGGCAGATCACCTGAAGTCAGGAGTTTGAGACCAGCACGGCCAACATGGTGAAACCCCATCTCTACTAAAAATACAAAAATTATGCTAGGCACAGTGGCTCATGCCTGTAATCCCAGATACTCAGGAGGCTGAGGTGGGCAGATCACCTGAGGTCAGGACTTTGAGACCAGCCGGGCCAACAAGGGGAAACCCTGTCTCTACTAAAAGTATAAAAATTAGCTGGGCTGGGTGGCGCATGCCTGTAATCCTAGCTACTCGGGAGGCTGAGGCAGGAGAATCGCTTGAACCTGGGAGGTGGAGGTTGCAGGGAGCCAAGATCATGCCATTGCACTCCAGCCTGGGCGACGGAGCGAGACTCTAAAAAAAAAAAAAAAAAAAATTATCTCTGTTGGCTACATCTAGAGCCTATTCTCTTTTCCTGCTTGGACTCTGACAGAGACATTATTTCAGTTTAAAACTTCCCATTTTAAAAGAAACTAAGAAATAAAAGGTCAATTGGATAGTTGTAAAAGAATTCAGACTTGAAAATAGGGACAGATGAAGAAAAGTTGCCAATAAGGAGCAGGCAAAGGCTGAAAGGTCATCCATAATAAAGGAATTTAGGCAACTGAAAAGTAATTATAGGAATTAAGCATTTAATTAACATTTACCATCTCCACTGAGAAAATAACAGGAGGAAATCCTGTCAATGCCAGAGAATCATAGATTATTTTTAAGGAAAAGCTTCCTTATCCTAAAGGTATGGCCAACTTTGTGTACAAGTCTGTGGTTCTTGGGCAGGGATGATTTTGTGTCCAAGGGGACATTTGGCAAGGTCTGCCTTGTCTGGAGGCATTTTGGGTTGTCACAATTAGGAGGAGGGTGTTAACTGGCATCTAATGGATACAGACCATCAATGGTGCCAAATATCCTACAGTGCATAGGACAGCCCTCATCCCCTAGAATGAGCCAGTCCAAAATGTCAATAGTCATAATGTTGAGAAACCCTGGTATAAACAAATTCAGTGGAATTTCTAGGCATTGTGACCTACTATTACCAGCTCTACAAAAATGCCTCTTCTGCCTGTCTCACTGATTTTTGTAAATAATAACTTTACTGAAATATATAGTAATTTACATACCATGAAGTTCATCCTTTTAAATTGTACAATTCAATATTTTTAGTGTATTCACAAAGTTGTGCATTGATCACCACTATCTGACTCCAGAATATTTTCGCTACCCACAAAGCAACACCGTACTCATTAGCAGTCACCCTCGTGCCCCCTACCCTGGCCCTGCGGTGCCATCTGCTTTCTAAAAGCAAGGCACCAAAAATTGCCAAATGTTATAAGAGTAGCTCCTTTTCTAGAAGGGAAAGAAGATTGCTTCCTTACTTCGTTTTGTAACATTGATGAACTTACGTGGTTCTACCTAACTGAAAACTTTTGAAATGCTTTAGGTCCACAAAGAAGGTAGGACTCAGTGAAATGGATTCCATTTCAGGTGCCTGGGCCCGAGATTCTGCATTTCTGAACTTTCAGGTACTGCTGGTCTGAGGAACACATTTGAGTAGCAATCGAGTAGACCTGAGTAGCCCACAGGCATAGGCAGGAGATTTTTTTTTTTTTTTGAGACGGAGTCTTGCTCTGTCGCCCAGGCTGGAGTGCAGTGGCCGGATCTCGGCTCACTGCAAGCTCCACCTCCTGGGTTTACGCCATTCAGGCAGGAGATTTTTATAGTATAACCCCTTGTGTATTCTTCTGGACTCATTTATTAAAGAATTTTTTTGAGATATAATTCATAACACATACAAGTCACTCATTTAAAGTGTACAATTCATAGAGGTGGCAGTGAGCTATGATTGTGTCACTGCACTCCAGCCTGGGCAACAAAGTGAGACTCCATCTCTAAAAAAAAAAAAAAAAAAAATTAAGTATACAATTCAGTGGTTTTAGTGTTGACAGAGTTGTATAACCATCATTACCACAGAACATTTTCATCACCCCAATAAGAAATCCCATATCCAAGGCTGGGCACTGTGGCTCACGTCTGTAATCCCAGCACTTTCGGAGGCCAAGGTGGGTGGATCACCTGAGGTCAGGAGCTCGAGGCCAGCCTGGCCAACGCAGTGAAACCCCATCTCTACTAAAAATACAAAATTAGCCAGGTGTGGTGGCACACGCCTATAATCCCAGCTACTCGGGAGGCTGAGTCAGGAGAATCATTTGAACCTGGGAGGTGCAGGTTGCAGTGAGCCGAGATTGCACCACTGCACTCCACTAGGAGTTTGAGACCAGCCTGGGCAACACAGCAAAACCCCGTCTCCACAAAAAATTTTAAAAAATTAGCCGAGCTAATTAGTGGTGGTGCATGCCTGTAGTCCCAGCTACTCGGGAGGCTGAGGTGGGAGGATTACCTAAGCCTGAGAGGAGGAGGTTGCAGTGAGCTGAGATGGCACCACTGCACTCCAGCCTGGGCGACAGAGTGAGACCCTGTCTCAAAAAAAAGAAAAGAAAAGAAAGAAAGAAAAGAAAAAAAATGAAATCCCATATCCATTAGCAGTCACTACCCATTTCCCTCCAGCCCCTCCCTCCAGCCATAGGCAACCACCAAGCTATTTTCTGTCTCTATGGATTTGCCTATTCTAGATATTTTATATAAACGGAACCACACAATGTGTGGTCTTTTGTGTCTGGCTTTTTTCATTTAGTATAACATTGTCAATGTTCATCCATGTTTAGCATGCGTCAGTACTTCATTCCTTTTTATTGTCAACTGATATTCCATTGTATGGATAGAACACATTTTGTTTAACCCTTCATCACTCCATAGATGTTTGGGTTGTTTCCACTTTTTGACTGCTATGAATAATGTTGGTAGTTTCACTCAATGTTGGATTTTTATAACTAGAGGTTTTGCTTCTGTCCTATTGATTGGTTGATTAATTGGTTACTGTTAAAATGCCAATTGCTAGGAAACATTACACACAACACATTAACATTATAGGCTGGTTTCAATGAATTTATCAAGTGTTTTTTTCAGAGCTACTTTTTTTTTTTGTTTTGAGATGGAGTCTAGCTTTGTTGCTCAGGCTGGAGTGCAGTGGCATGATCTTGGCTCACTGTGACCTCTGCCGCCCGGGTTCAATCTATTCTTCTGCCTCCCCCCAAGTAGCTGGGATTACAGGCATATGCCACCATGCCTGGTTAATTTTGTATTTTTAATAGAGATGGGGTTTCTCCCTGTTGGTCAGGCTGGTCTCAAACTCCCAACCTCAGGTGATCTGCCCACCTTGGCCTCCCAAAGTGCTGGGATTACAGGCGTGAGCCACCGCGCCCAGCCTCTCAGAGCTACCTTTAAAGAGGAGAAGGTAGGAGATTACTGGGAGTACTAAATCTGAGATCATAGGGAGGCTGGAAAAAGGAGTAGAAAGGGAGGCTGGGTTCCGTAAAACCAACACTATTGCCTAGACCTTGCCTTGTGTAAATGCATTCATTACAGATAAAGTTTCCAAAGGAGCCTGAGATTTTGCAACCATTTAATTGGCATATGTAGTTAGATACTCTTTTGCTTGGAAGCCAATGAATTGACAATAAGACATGTTGAAATTTCCTTCTCAGCAAAGTCTTTGCTTTGGTTTGAACGTGTCCCCTAAATATCATGTGTTGGAAATTTAATCCCCAATTCAGCCAGGTGTGGCGACTCATGCCTGTAATCCCAGGACTTTGGGAGGCCAAGATGGGAGGATGAATTGAGCCCAGGAGTTTGAGACCAACCTGAACAATATGGGTAGACATTGTCTCTGTGAAAAATACAAAAGTTAGCTGGGTGTGGTGGTGCACACCTGTAGTCCCAGCTACTCAGGGGGCTGAGATGGGAGGATGGTTTGAGTCCAGGAGGCTAAGGCTGCAAGCCAAAATCTTTTTCTGCAAGCCAAAATCTTTTTTTGGATAAAAGAAAAAAAAATATGTTTTCAATGGAAAACAAAAGGAGAAGGTCTGATGGAAGCAGGGATGAGGTAGGATCTGAGGGAAGGCAGATAGTAGGAGCTCAGTTTGAGACGTGTTAACTGTGAGATTCTTATTGAATTGTAAGTGGACATATGTGGTAGGCAGTTAGCTATATGAGTTGAGTTCTGAGGAG
>NW_016815607.1:59878-75311 GCF_001698545.2 Rhinopithecus bieti | reverse complement strand
GTGACAGAGGGAGACCCTGTCTCAAAAAAAAAAAAAAAAAAAAAATTCCCAATGCAATAGTGTTGAGAGGTGGGGCCTTTAAGAGGTCATTAGGTCATGAGAGCACTGCTCCCATGAATGGATTAATGCTGTTATCATAGAGGTGGGTTAGTTATCATGAGAGTGGATTCCTGATAAAAGGATGAATTCAGCCCCTTTTCCCTCTCTCTCTTTCTCATGTGCTCTCTTGCCTTTCTTCCTTCCACCATGGGTGACTCAGCAAGAAGGCCCTCACCAGCTGCTGGCTCCTCAACCTTGAACTTCCCAGCCTTCAGAACTATGAGAAATAAATATCTTCTTTATAAATGACCCAGTCTCAGGTATACTGTTATACCAGCACAAACTGGACTAAGACAGTCTTTAAGTTACATATTTTACACTGGTGAAGTTAATTAGTAAAAGAATAAACTTGTGTTTTGTTTATATTTTGGTTAATCTATGTGATGTTTTCAGGAGTTGATTGCCTTATTGATGAATGAGTAAAGTAACAGCCTTTTCCTTTTTTTCACATAATTACTTTTTGATTATGTCCACGTTTATTAGCAGTTTGAAGGATAAATAATCAGGAAAATGTAGCTTATGATGATTGGCTCCATTTGTGTATCCCCACGGTGATAAGCACAGTGTTTTCTATATAACAGGTACTTATTAATCTTTGTGGGACAGATGAACTCAAGCCAACCTGGCCATTTGCTAGTAATTATTGTTTAAAAAAAAAAAGTTTTCATATGTGAGAGACTAACAGAGTTGCCTGAAGTGAAATAGTTGGATTATTGACATGTCAATAGGATTCAAGATCTGTCTCCTACTAGAACAGTAATACACGTATTTTCTTGATTTTGGAAACCAGGGTGTGCAAATTCATGCTTTTTGTTTGTTTGCTTGTTTGTTTGTTTATCTGTTTATCTTAGGCATTGTATCAGTTATCTGTTGCTGCATAACAAACTACCCCTAAAATGCAGTGGCTTTCCATTATTTATTTTGATTGTGAATTTGCAATTTGAGCAAGGTTTGGTGCAGACTGGCTATTTCTGTTCCATGTTGCATCAGCTGGGGTGATTTGACTAGGGCTAAAGGAAACACTTTCGAAAGTGGCTCACTCACATGCCTGGCAAGTTGGGACTGGCTATTGCTTCCTCTCCATGGTGACCTCTCTGTCGGGTGACTTGGGCTTCCTCACAACACAGCGACTGGGTAAAAACATTGACCACCCCAAGAGAACCAAATGGAAGCTATACTGCCTTTTGTAACCTAGCTTTGGAAGTCACACAATGTCACTTTCACCAAGTCACAAGCCCACCCAGATTCAAGGAGAGGGAACATAAACCTTCATCTCTCAATGGGAAGAGTGTCAAAGTCACGTTGCAAGAAGGACATGTGGGGCCAGGCGCTGTGGCTCAGACCTGTAATCCCAGCACTTTGGGAGGCCGAGGCAGGAGGATTGCTTGAGTCCAGGAGTTTGAGACCAGGCTGGGCAGCATAGTGAAACCCCCATCTCTATCTAATAGAAAAAAAGGACATGTGGAATGAGAGATAATGTTGCAGTCATTTGGGGGGAAATACAGCCTGCTGTGGGGATTATTTATTATTTATGATCCTTCTCCATGTCCCTAATTTCCAAATTCTAAAGGTACTTTCTATTTGTCTTTATGGTAATATTTTTCCACCTGTCTTCTCTAAACTTGGTGGGTATAACATCTCAGAAGCTAGTATTCTTTAAAATAATTTATGTTGTGGCCAATTGATCTTACAGTGCACGAAAGGTATCAGCTGAGCATCTGTCTAGAATGGAAGTGTGTCCTGCTAGGTTTACTCATCCATATAATTCTAACTCTTGTCTGTTTTGGAGAAGAAAATAATACACAGGTAAGCATATCCCTAAATATATACATAAAATAAATGAGAAAAAATATATATACATATATTCCCTGGAAGCAGCTTTAAGTCAATTTTTGGAAGGTTCTATGGTACCTTCCAAATGATGATGGATATAGGTGGATTCAGAGGAAAATCTTATCGACATGTGTAGAATAATAAGTGGTCTCTATTGGGGGTTATTATGGCAAGTGATCAACATTTTCAATGTATTAAAAGTTGAAAGAATTGTGCACTAAACATCCACATACCCACCACCTAGATTCTACAATTAACATTTTACTTTTTACTTTATTTGCTTCATCACCTATCTATCCATTCATCAATCCTTCTATTAATCATCTTATTTTTTATACATTTCAAAGCAACTTGCAGTCATTAATTGATGAAGTAGCATATTTTGAGGTCTATTTTAAAATGTGGACAATTTCCTTCCTGTTTCAATCTATCTTATAAAATTATATTTGATTAATATATAAAATCAGATTCAATCTATCTTATAAAAATATATTTGATTAATATATAAAATCAGATAGGTTCAATATTTCCCATTATATTAAAAATTAAATCTATGAGAATTTGGTGGAGAAGTTGCTGGATTGTGTTCCGTGATGGGTATTCTTTTTTTTTTTTTGAGATGGAGTCTCTCTCTGTTGCCCAGGTTGGAGCGCAGTGGCACCATCTCAGCTGATTGCAACTGCTGCCTCCCAGGTTCATGCGATTGTTATGCCTCAGCCTCCCGAGTAGTGGGGACTACAGGTGCATGCCACCATGACTGGCTAATTTTTATATTTTTAATAAAGATGGGGTTTCACCATGTTGGCCAGGCTGGTCTCGAACTCCTGACCTCAAGGAATCTGCCTGACTTGGCCTCCCAAAGTGCTGGGATTACAGGCATGAGCCAACATGCTCAACCTGTGATGGGTATTCTTATTTAATATGCTTTAGTACATATCTTTGCCTTGACTTGAGAATGTACTAAAAACGTATATATTCTGAACTGAAAAGGAACAGTTGTGTCCCTTGAGGTAGGAGGATCGCTTGAGCCCGGGAGTTTGAAATCAGCTTGGGCAACATTGCAAAACCCCATCTTTACAAATGTATTGTATTTTATATACACCTATAAATATTTGTATATATATCTATCTGTGCATTCATATATACACCCATACACACACACACACACACACACACACACACACACACACACACAATAAATTTGCCAGGCATGGTGACTCATGCCTGCAGTCCTAACCTAGATACTGGGGAGGCTGAAGCAGGAGGATCTCTTGAGCCTGGGAAGCAGAGGTTGTAGTGAGTCGAGATGGCGCCACTGCACTCCAGCCTGGGTGACAGAGCGAGACCCTGTCTGGAAAAGAAAAAGAAAAAAAAGGAAGATAGGAACTTTACTTTGATACCTTTTTGAAAGGCAGAAAGATGTCTTCCTTGCAGAGCTATTGTGGAATAAATGAGACAACGTAAGGGAAGTTCGTGGCACATAGTGGCATTCCGTACATGGTTTCTACTGCTGAGGGGAAAGAGCTTAAAGGTTGAGTTAGACTTCTTCCTGGGTCCTGGTTCCACTGCCTACTGGCTGGGTGAGCTTGGGCAGGTTCTTAAAACCTTATCTGCAAAATGGAGATAGGAACCACTTGTGTTAGTTAATCATGGGTGCATCACAAATTACCCCAAAACTTAGTGGCTTAAAACAACAAACATTTGTCATACCATAGTTTCTGAGTGTCAGGAATTCAGGAGGGGCTTAGCTGGGTGGTTCTGGCTCAGGGTCTCTCATGAGGTTGCAGTCAGGATGTCAGCTGGTGCTACAGCCATCAAGGGCTTAACTGGGGCTGGAGAATCTGCTTCCAAGATGGTGTACTCACATGGCTATTGGCAGCAGACTTCAGTTCCTCACCTCATGGTCTCTCCATTCAGTTCCTCACATCATGGTCTCTCCATAGGCCATATATTTTTTGTTTTGTTTTGTTTGAGATTGGGTCTTGCTCTGTCACACAGACTGGGGTGCGGTGGTGCTCTCATGTCATGCCATGGCTCATTGCAGCCTCAAACTTCTGGGCTCCAGCAATCCTTCTGCTTCAGCCTTCCAAGTAGCTGGGATTATAGGCAGGTGCCAGCACGCCTATTTTTTTTTTTTTTTTTTCTGTATTTTGTATTTTATTTTTATTTCAATTTTTTTCTGAGATGGAGTCTCACTCTGTTGCCCAGGCTGGAGTGCAGTGGTGCAATCTCAGCTCACTGCAGCCTCTGCCTCCTGGGTTCAAGCGATTCTCCTGCCTCAGCCTCCCCAGTAGCTGGGATTACAGGCGCCCCTCCAGCATGCCTAGCTAATTTTTTTTGTATTTTTAGTAGAGAAGGGGCTTCACCATGTTGGCCAGGCTGGTCTCAAACTCCTGACCTCAAGTGATCCTCCTGCCTTGGCCTCCCAAAGTGCTGGGATTACAGGTATGAGCCACTATGCCTGGCCAAGGCCTCTTGAAAGTGTCCTCATGACATGTAGCTGGCTTGCCCCTTAGTGAGTGATTCAAGAGAGAGAGCAAGGAGGAAGCTGCTATACCTTCTATGACCTAGTCTCAGGTCATGACCATCAGTGATTGGTACTCTTGCCATATTTTGTTCAAAGTGAGTTACTAAGTGTAGCCCATGTTCAAAGGGGCTTTCAAGAGTTGTTAAGCCAAGAGCTGATGGTTCCCTCTCCCCTCTGCCTCCCTGTGGTCAGAGAAGTTAGGCTTGGTGACGGAACTGACCACACCTTCCAAGAAACTGGAGTAAGGGCCCATCACCTGGTCACTTTATGTTGGTCACTTTGGTCACTTTAGGTGCCATGAGCCACAAGCCTGACAGGTGATCATGGTGGGAAGTGGGGAAGTGGATTTAAATCAAACACAAGATTAGAGTTTTAAATGGTTGATTTTTAATAGCAGAAAACATCTAAATGTCAAAAAAAGTATCCAAGATATGAAGGGACATGAAAGGTAAATTTACCACAAAACATGTTTCAAAGTAGTGATCGGAGAGAAATAAACCACTTCATTCATACCCCACGGAATTGAGCATGCTCAGTAACACCTAATCTTTATAAAGTCCTTACTATGGGTCTGATACTCTTCTAAGTATTTCACAAATAGTCACTCACCTAAACCTATGAAGTAAGCACTATTATCATCATCATCTCCAATTTTTTTTGAGATGGAGTCTCACTCTTTCGCCCAGGCTGGAGTGCAGTGGTGCAATCTCAGGCTGGCTGCAATCTCTGCCTCCCAGGTTCAAGCAATTCTCCTGCCTCAGCCTCCCAAGTAGCTGGGATTACAGACACTCATCGCCACACCCAGCTAATTTTTGTATTTTTAGTAGAGACGGGGTTTCGCTGTGTTGGCCAGGCTGGTCTCGAACTCCAGACCTCAAGTGATCCACCCGCCCTGGCCTTCCAAAGTGCTGGGATTACAGGCATGAGTCACCGCGCCTGGCTTCATCTCCATTTTTACAGAGGAGGAAACTGAGGCACAGATAAGTTGAGCAATTTGCCAAAGGACATAACTAGAGCTAGCATTTGAGCCCGGGCCATCTGACGCCCGAGTCTATAGTTTTAGCCACTAAGCTACACTGCCCCGGCAACAAACCCCTTTCCTATGGCATTCTTTGCTGGTGTGGTTTTCTTTCTTGGGTCTTTTGAAACAGACATTTCCTTCCTTCCCTTCTTTCTTTCCTTTCTTTTCTCCTTTTCCTTCCTCCCTTCCTTTTTTTTTTTTTTTTTTTTTTTTTGTTTTAACATAGAACACATAAAATGTTTTAATTCCTGCTACCAAACTCCTGCAAGATATTAGGATTTAATTACTATTTATAGCTCCTTTGCCAACTTTCACTGTCTATGACTGTGATAGGTCATAATCACCATCACAGAGATACAGCTTATTTGGTTAGGGAGAAAATGTCCCGAACATTTTTTAAAAGATATGATTGCAATTTAAGGTTTGCTCAAGATACTGAAGAAAATTGGTTAAAGTGTTAAGGCTGACATTTCTGTTCTTTCCACACTGTTCCTGGTTAAACTCAGTGTCTGGAGGACAAAGATAGAGGTTTTGTTTCAAATGAGGAATTGGATTCAAATTTTTAAAATGAAAATTTTCCAAATGGTATAAACTTTAAATGAAAACATGTAAGATCTGACAGTTTGATTTAAGCTCTGAGCAGGGCCAAGGAATAACTAATGCTCACCTCTTCCTGCAAACACTATAAATTTATGTGCTGAGCCAGGCACCGCAGCTCACGCCTGTAATCCCAGCAGTTTGGGAGGCTGAGGCAGGCGGATCACTTGAGGCCAGGAGTTTGAAACCAGCCTGGCCAACATGGTGAAATCCCATTTCTACTAAAAATACAGAAATTAGCAGAGCATGGTGGCGTGAGCCTGTAATCCCAGCTACTCGGGGGTCTGAGGCAGGAGAATCACTTAAACCCAGGAGGCAGAGGTTGTAGTGAGCCGAGATCATGCCACTGCACTCCAGCCTGGGCGACAGAGCAAGACAAATTATGTGTTGGTTGGATTCTTAAACTTTTCTACCAGACCCTGATTGCATTATGAGGTCTAGGCCAAGATGGATACTTCATAAATGTTTTTTTGACAATGAATAGAATGAAGTAGACTTGTCCCACATATATCGAATGGATAAAAATGTCTTACATCGTTTTCTCTTTTTTTTTTTTTTTTTTTGAGACCCGGAGTTGTCGTTCTTGTTGCCCCCAGGCTGGAGTGCAATGGCAGGTCTCGGCTCACTCGCAACCTCCGCCTCCCAGGTTCAAGCGATTCTCCTGTTCAGACTCCCCGAGTAGTGGGATGTACAGGCACATGCCCACCATGCCCGGCTTAATTTTTGTATTTTATAGTAGAGATGGGGTTTTCATCATATTGGTCAGGCGGTCTCCAATACTCCTTGACCTCGATGATCCGCCTGCCTTGGCCTCCCAAAAATGTGGGATTACAGGCATTGAGCCACCACGTTCCAGCCAGAATATCTTAATCTTATTACCGTTTGTTTATTGATTATTTGAGACCCATAATTAGCGTAGCACTCATGGGTTCTGACATCTGTAGTGGGATGCGTCTGCGTGGCACTAATGGAAAGTCTAGACTCAACTGTCTGAAATGCAAGGAAAAGGCAGAATTTGGTTTACATTAAAATACTCAGTGATGTCATCAAGAACCCAGTTTACAAACTTTTTTTTCCTTTCCTATTTTTCAATTCTGCCTTATTTAGTGTGTAGCTTGACCGTAAGGCTGGTTTTCCTCTTGGTTCACTGAAATGGCTGCCAGTGGCAACAAGGGTACTATACTTCCTTTTCAATCCAGCAGGGTAGACAGGGAAACCTCTTTCAAACCATCAGATGTTAAGTCTTTTCCTTCAGCTGTAAATTAGGCCACACATTGATTGACTGAGACTTCTGGGTAGTGTGGAGGGGTGGATGCCTGGACCGAGCTTGGGGTTCTACTTAGAAGGCCAAAAAAGCAAATCTATGCTGGGTAAGTTCTGAAGCTGTTTCCGTTCATCTGGCAAAAATGGTGGAGAATTTCACGAGAATTGAGAGATTAGAGATAAAGGGGGGGGGGGGGGGGGGGGGGGGGGGGGGGGGGGGGGGGGGGGGGGGGGGGGGTTTATGTAGGGTAACAAACAGAAATTTAGCAAATAAAAATCGAAGAATCTCAGTTAAAAAAAAAATTGAATTTGAGAATAAAGCAGCCAAATATAAAAAGTTTGTTAGTCTAAGTATGGCTCACACTCTTTCTAACAACACTACACATTTATACATTAATTTGCTTCTCAAGCTTTTCTCAGATCCGCTGCATTGGATTACAAGTCATAGACCTTAGAAGGGCCATTTTGTAAATTTTTTTTGGGACAATGGTTAGAACCTGAATTTAGTTTTCTACGCCTTTGTCCCACATGGTATCCAGGATAACACTACTACTTACACTACAATTATTCCCGCATTGTTTATCTGAAATTCAAAATATTAAAACTGGCATCTGTATTTTACGCTGGCGCCCTAAATCTACGTGAAGTTGTTACACCAATAGGCAGGTATCCCATTGCTGGTTAGTATTAGTGTTCTTTCTACGTAAGAGCTCCAGTTAAATGGAGCACGGTACCTTTTGTTTTTTTTTGGAGACAGAGTCTTAGCTCTGTCAGCAGATTGGAGCTGCCGTGTACCATTCGGTGTTGCTACCCTGACCTCCAGGTTGAGCATTCTCCAGCCACTGCCGAGTAGGGGGACTAACCAGGTGGCGTGCCACCCACTCAGCCAATTTTTTTGTATTCTTTAGTAGGATGGGGTTTCACCTGAGATATGGCCACACAGAACTGGTCCTATGATATCTACTCAGGTGATCCACCACGCTCGGCTTCCAAAGTGCTGGATTACAGGCATGAGCTACCACTCCGGAGCAACATGTTTTTTTACATTTACTTTCTAGAAGGTTAGTTTTTGACCAAAAGAAGAAAATTAACTAAACTAAGCGTGTGACTGCAAGAATCGCTTTAGCCACTAACCACCAGATCAAAGCAAATGTCCCTAAGCAGAAAGGTCATATTTGTATATATGGGATGGCACATTATAAGGCATCTAATATTACTACATATATTACTAAATTGGAGCCTATATTAACAGATGTTTGCAGTTATTGGTTTTTCTCCATCTTATGAATCTATACGGACAATTAATTCATCTAGCTTCTGGTTCACGCAGGTCTAAAGAAAAATTTAAAAATTATTCCCATGTTGAGTCCAAAGGTACTGCTGCTGAATTCCTAGTACGCATAGTCTCCTGATATACAGGGATGAAAATGGAGTGATTGCCCCCCAGGCAGTTCTGGATTGCCACGTGGTGACAGCTGGAGTCACAGGCACTGTTACTTTTGCATCTGGAGGAGGAAGGAGAACTCTGTGAAGCCGTCTGTTGTTGCCTCTGATCTCATTTTCCCTCAACTTGCTAATTCATTGCTGCATACCTGTTAAAAAAATTTTTCTAATATGCTTCCACTTTCATTTGCCTCATCAAATATTCACCGTTATGAAAAAGAAAATGCCTATTGTTGGCTTGGTATCAAGTGGCCAAACTGAGCATGCTGCTACATATTGTTACCAGATTCACTACAGGAATAGATTAAGTGGATTTTATCCAAAATATCTATTTCCTATTACAGTACTGCATCTTTCTAATTTGGTGACTGCTATGACCTCATACACTGCCTATTTTCCATGCTTTTCCTAACTAGAAGAGACCCTATTTTCTCCTTTGCTTGTTAAAGTGAAAATTATTATGCAGCTTTCCATAGATTTGTCCCCAATGTCTTTTAAAATTATTTTCTTTATTTTCTAAAAGTAGCATTGGAGATGTTATCTCCTTCCATTTCATCACCTCTTCATCCTCCTTGGAAACCCGATCCATGGTGGGTATTAAGATCTTTACATTTCTACTGGTTGGGCGATGACTTCATTGCTTTCAAGCCAGCTGGGGATCTTGTGTGGCAGAGCATCGGACCGAAGCGGAGGTGTGGGTCGTTGCTGCTGCTGCTGCTGCTACTGCTGCGACAGCTCTTTGCACGCGCTCGGCTGCCGTGTAAGGAATCCTCAGGGTGCTAGGTCTTTGCGCCTAACTCACCCAAGGGACAGCAAGCTGCTGGATGAGTGTACGTGTGAGTGTGTGTTATGTGTGTGCATACGGGCGTGTGTGTGTGCACACGCAGTGGCAACAGTTGGGCAGCAGCAGCAATGGACTTCGATGTCATTTTACCAACAACAGAGATAAACCATCCTCCATCCTGTATTTCTCAGCTCCCGCCCCGAGTGTGCTCTCCCCTCTTCCCCGACTTCCCCACCAAAGCCCCGGCACGGGTCCCTCCGGAGGGAGGGCAGGATAGCTGCGCTGCAGGCAGGATTCCCCTTTTTTCCGCAGTGACAGGCGGATTCCGGGGCCTCCTCGCCACCCCTACCTCCGCAGCCACCCCTTTCTCAGTCACGATCTCCCCACCCCACCACCGTCGACCCTCTCCCTCCTTCCCCACGCTCCCCCCGGCGTCAGCTCCAGGCTCGGGCCCCGCCCCTCTCAGCCTCTCCAGCCCAGGTTGCTAGGGCTTGGCGGGGCAACCAAACCTGGCGTGCCAGGAGGCGCGGCGCGCGCGTGAGCGCGCAGGCGAGCTTGTATAAGGAACCAGCGTTCTCCGGCTTCGGAGACTCGAGCACGAGCGGCGCGAGCCCGAACCCCAAGACAAGCGCTTCCTTCTCATTGGCTCCTACTAGAAGGGGCGGGGTAAAGGCGGGATCGGGCAGAGCCTGAGGCGCTTTTCCATTGGTCAGAACTGGCCGGCTGGGGCGGGGCAGTTAGCAAATTAGGCTGCGCGTTCGCTTCTGCTAGAGGGCGGGGCCGGAGGTTTCGATTAGTTGTCTCTGCCGCTGGGGAAGGTAAAGCGGCGACGGCGTCCTCAGGAGCTGTGGGGTCCCCTGCTAGAAGTGGGGACTCGGCGGGGTGAGTAGTCGCGCCGCCACCCGCCCGCCAAGCCTTCTTGTCCTTACATCGGCCCCGCGTTCACCCAGCTTCTCCTGAGAGTGGGGACCCACCCGGTCCCCCCGGGCGGACGAGAGAAGGGGCGGCGGCGCCGGTCCCCCCGGAACGGGGCGACGCGGTGAGGGCGTCCCAGCCCGGAGTAGCCACTCCTCAGCGCTCTCCTGCGCCTCTGGAAGGGCTTCCTCCCAGGGGCTGGGGCTGCCTTTTGGGGTGTGGGGAGGCGAAAGGGTGTGAAAGAGGGGCGACGGGTCGAGCCTGCCCCGCGGGGCTTCCCTCAGCGGCGGGTCTGCGGCGTCCCCGCCCTGCCGCTCCCGCGGCAAGAGCTCCCCGGGGCTTGCGGCGAGGGAAGCCCCTTCCCGCCGGCGTCGAAGAGGGGCCTGCGCGCCCGAGCCCCCTGCCCGAGTTCGGAGGGAGCCCGAGACTCCAGTCGCGGCCCTGGCCCTTCTGACCTTGGCTGCCCGGGAGGGTGGGCGAGCGACCCGCCGCTGGCCCCACGGCTCCGCAACCTCCCCCGAACAAGTTTCAGGCGATGCTGTGAAGTTCACGACTGGCATAGTGCGGGGAAGAAGAATGGCCCCTTCTCAGACCTTGTTACCCTTTGGACCCTCATAGAAATCGGATTCTGGGGTTTGGAACCGTCTCCCAGAACGAACAGGTCCTCCTTGCGTTGACACGTTTTGTGCCCACGTTGGGGGAAAAAATAACCTGAACATATTTCAGTGTAAAGGCAGATCTTCCTTGAGGGTTTTGTTTTTCGCTTCACTTGAGTGTTAAAGCACAGATGCCTGAATAAGAAAAGCCTGACCTTAGTATCTCTACAGTGAGATTAGACGGGTGCTGTGATATTTAAGTAGTTACAGATCAGTATTCTGTTAGCACAATCTATTTTAATTGGCTGGAATTTAAGCTGATTTTAGAAAGTATTGTTGACACCGAATGATTTATTTCTGTGCATCTGAATTAGGTTTGTTTGAACGTAATGGTTATATAGTTAAATGTAAAAGATTAGACAAATTAATTTGAGAGCGTTTGTCTGAAACAGGAGACAGAGATGTGTATAGAACAGGATTATCATTTTAGGTAACAACTGCTGGAACATTTCCAGCTTGTTTCTTTCTTGCTGTAGGGTTACGAAAAAGACATCTTCACCGAGGCTATTCGGAATTACATGTGAGTGACACTTAAATGCAAATTTNCACCACGCCCGACCAGAAATATCTTACATCTTGATTACCGTTTGTTTATTGATTATTGAGACCCATAATTAGTAGCACTCATGGGTTCTGACATCTGTAGTGGGATGCGTCTGTGGCACCTAATGGAAAGTCTGACTCAAACTGTCTGAAATGCAAGGAAAAGGCAGAATTTGTTTAATTAAATAACTCAGTGATGTCATCAAGAACCCAGTTACAAATTTTTTTTTCCTATTTTTCAATTCTGCCTTATTTAGTGTGTAAGCTTTGACCTAAGGCTGGTTTTCCTCTTGGTCACGAAATGGCTGCCAGTGGCAACAAGGGTACTTACTTCCTTGTTCATCCAGCAGGGTAGACAGGGAAAACCTCTTTCAAACCATCAGATGTTAAGTCTTTTCCTTCAGTGTAATTAGGCCACACATTGATTGACTGAGACTCTGGGTAGTGTGGAGGGGGTGGATGCCTGGACCGAGTTGGGGTTCTATTAGAAGGCCAAAAAAGCAAATCTATGCTGGGTAAGTTCTGAAGCTGTTTCTTCATCTGGAAAATGGTGAGAATTTCACAGAGAATTGAGAGGATTAGAGATAATGTATGTAGGGTGCCAGATTTAGCAAATAAAAATCGAAGATGCTCAGTTAAAATTGAATTTGAGATAAACAGCAAATAATGTTTTAGTCTAAGTATGCTCACCTCTTTCTACAAACACTACACATTTATACATTAATTTGCTTCTTAAGCTTTTCTCCCAGATCCTGATTGGATTACAAGGTCTAGACCTAGAAGGGCATTTTGTAATTTTTTTGGCAATGGTTAGAACCTGATTTAGTTTTCTAGCCTTGTCCCACATGTATCCAGGATAAAAATACATACTTACACTAAAAATTATTCCTTGTTTATCTGAAATTCAAATTTAACGTGGCATCTTGTATTTTACCTGGCGACCCTAAATCTACGTGAAGTTGTTCACACATAGCAGGTATCCATTCGCTGGTTAGTATTAGTGTTCTTTCTACGTAAGAGCTCAGTTAAATGGCAGCACGGTACCTTTTTTTCTTTTTGGAGACAGAGTCTTACTCTGTAGCCCAGATTGGAGTGCCGTGGTACCATTCGGTTGACTACAACCTTGACCTCCCAGGTTCAAGCAATTCTCCCGCCTCAGCCTCCCGAGTAGGTGGGACTACAGGTGCGTGCCACCACTCCCAGCCAATTTTTTTGTATTTTTAGTAGAGATGGGAGTTTCACCATGTTGGCCAGGCTGGTCTTGAATTTCTAACCTCAGGTGATCCACCCGCCTCGGCCTCCCAAAGTGCTGGGATTACAGGCATGAGCTACCACTCCCGGCACATGGTACTTTTTAAACTTTTACTTTCTAGAAAGGTTAGTTTTGACCAAAAGAAGAATTAACTAAACTGCGTGTGACTGCAAGAAATCCTTTACCACTACTCAAAACCAGATCAAAGCAAATGTCCCTAAGCAGAAGGTCATATTTGTATATATGGGATGGCACATTATAAGGCATCTAATATTACTACTTAATACTAAATTGGACCTATATTAACAGATGTTCAGTTATTGGTTTTTCTCCATCTTATGAATCTATACGGACAATTAATTCATTACTTCTGGTTCACCAGGTCTAAAGAAAAATTTAAAAATTATTCATTTGAGTCAAAGGTAATGCTGCTGAAATTCCTAGTACATAGTCTCTGATATACAGGGATGAAAATGGAGTGATTGCCCCAGGAGTTCTGGATCCACGTGGGTGAAGCTGGAGGTCACAGCACTGTTACTTTGCATCTGGAGGAGGAAGGAGACTCTGTGAAGCCCTCTGTTGTTGCCTCTGACTCCATTTTCCCTCACTGCTAATTCATTGCTCCTACCTGTAAAATTTTCTAATATGCTTCCACTTTCATTTCCTCATCAAATATTCACCGTTATGAAAAAGAAAATCCTATTGGCTTGGTATCAAGTGGCCAAACTGAGCATGCTGCTACATATTGTTACCAGATTCACTACAGGAATAGATTAAGTGGATTTTATCCAAAATATCTATTTCCTATTACAGTACTGCATCTTTCTAATTTGGTGACTGCTATGACCTCATACACTGCCTATTTTCCATGCTTTTCCTAACTAGAAGAGACCCTATTTTTCTCCTTTGCTTGTTAAAGTGAAAATTATTATGCAGCTTTCCATAGATTTGTCCCCAATGTCTTTTTAAAAATTATTTTTCTTTATTTTCTAAAAGTAGCATTGGAGATGTTATCTCCTTCCATTTCATCACCTCTTCATCCTCCTTGGAAACCCGATCCATGGTGGGTATTAAGATCTTTACATTTCTACTGGTTGGGCGATGACTTCATTGCTTTCAAGCCAGCTGGGGGATCTTGTGTGGCAGAGCATCGGACCGAAGCGGAGGTGTGGGTCGTTGCTGCTGCTGCTGCTGCTACTGCTGCGACAGCTCTTTGCACGCGCTCGGCTGCCGTGTAAGGAATCCTCAGGGTGCTAGGTCTTTGCGCCTAACTCACCCAAGGGACAGCAAGCTGCTGGATGAGTGTACGTGTGAGTGTGTGTTATGTGTGTGCATACGGGCGTGTGTGTGTGCACACGCAGTGGCAACAGTTGGGCAGCAGCAGCAATGGACTTCGATGTCATTTTTACCAACAACAGAGATAAACCATCCTCCATCCTGTATTTCTCAGCTCCCGCCCCGAGTGTGCTCTCCCCCTCTTCCCCGACTTCCCCCACCAAAGCCCCCGGCACGGGTCCCTCCGGAGGGAGGGCAGGATAGCTGCGCTGCAGGCAGGATTCCCCCTTTTTTCCGCAGTGACAGGCGGATTCCGGGGCCTCCTCGCCACCCCCTACCTCCGCAGCCACCCCTTTCTCAGTCACGATCTCCCCACCCCACCACCGTCGACCCTCTCCCTCCTTCCCCACGCTCCCCCCGGCGTCAGCTCCAGGCTCGGGCCCCGCCCCTCTCAGCCTCTCCAGCCCAGGTTGCTAGGGCTTGGCGGGGCAACCAAACCTGGCGTGCCAGGAGGCGCGGCGCGCGCGTGAGCGCGCAGGCGAGCTTGTATAAGGAACCAGCGTTCTCCGGCTTCGGAGACTCGAGCACGAGCGGCGCGAGCCCGAACCCCAAGACAAGCGCTTCCTTCTCATTGGCTCCTACTAGAAGGGGGCGGGGTAAAGGCGGGATCGGGCAGAGCCTGAGGCGCTTTTCCATTGGTCAGAACTGGCCGGCTGGGGCGGGGCAGTTAGCAAATTAGGCTGCGCGTTCGCTTCTGCTAGAGGGCGGGGCCGGAGGTTTCGATTAGTTGTCTCTGCCGCTGGGGAAGGTAAAGCGGCGACGGCGTCCTCAGGAGCTGTGGGGTCCCCTGCTAGAAGTGGGGGACTCGGCGGGGTGAGTAGTCGCGCCGCCACCCGCCCGCCAAGCCTTCTTGTCCTTACATCGGCCCCGCGTTCACCCAGCTTCTCCTGAGAGTGGGGACCCACCCGGTCCCCCCGGGCGGACGAGAGAAGGGGCGGCGGCGCCGGTCCCCCCGGAACGGGGCGACGCGGTGAGGGCGTCCCAGCCCGGAGTAGCCACTCCTCAGCGCTCTCCTGCGCCTCTGGAAGGGCTTCCTCCCAGGGGCTGGGGCTGCCTTTTGGGGTGTGGGGAGGCGAAAGGGTGTGAAAGAGGGGCGACGGGTCGAGCCTGCCCCGCGGGGCTTCCCTCAGCGGCGGGTCTGCGGCGTCCCCGCCCTGCCGCTCCC
>NW_016815607.1:54985-57136 GCF_001698545.2 Rhinopithecus bieti | reverse complement strand
TTTTTTTTTTTTTTCCCAACATCAAATAATTTGGCAGCATCAAATTTCTTGATAAAGGAGGAGATAGAATCTCACAGATTCTTTATCATCTGATCATGGCATCAGTTGGACTACATTTCAACTTAGGACAATAATGCAATTAAAAGACTACATTTGAACTTTCTATTTGGAGGTTTTTCTAATTTGCTTTCAATCTCAAGCTTGACGTTAGAAATCTTTTGTTGGTGATGCGCAATTTTAGTGTTCAGATTTTAGGTTTTGATCGTTTTTAGAATTTTTTTTTATGTGTGTAGAGCAGTGCATGGATTACTGAATTAATCAGAGATCTGGCCTCATTTCTCATTCAAGTTTGTACATTTCTTCACACTGAGATACGAGCTTGGGTGCAATTCTGTCGGTGGGTGTGAAAGCTGAGGGTAAGGACCTTCTACCTAGAGACTGATAACATTTAAACATTTCAGATTTGGGAATTAATAGAAAGTTATTTACTAGGTTAAAAGGAACTAGCCCATTCAGGTATTTGAAACTGATTGTCAATACTTTGAATTAAGCTCTTAGAAACATTTGTGTTTGAGATAATCCTAATCAGGGTCAAGTTTTGGGTGTGGTCTCTCTTTTGGGCAGTCTTCTCTGTAATAATTGTGATACTCCGTCTATTGAGCCGTACTGAATGCCAGACACTGTGACAAGTAATTTTTTTGCATGAATACATGTGTGTTCTCACAACAGCTCTATGAAGTAGGTCTTCTTACCTCCTGTATACATGTCAAATGGGCTCAGAAATAAAGTACTTTGCTGAGATTACCCAGCTAGTCATCAGAAGCAGCAAAATTGCCATCCGAACTGGTCTGACTTGAAGCTGTGCTCTTCAAAACCATGCTTTCTGCTTCTCTTTAGGAAACTGATTTCCCAAGCATATTTATTTTTGACACGGGGTCTCACTCCGTTGCCCAGGCTGGAGTGCAGTGGTGTTATCACAGCTTGCTGCACCCTTAACCTGGCAGACTCAATCGATCCTCCCACCTCAGCCTCCCTAGTAGCTGGCGACTACAGGCACGTGCTCCCATACCAGGCCAGTTTTTCTTTATTTTTAATAGAGGCAAGGTCTTATGATGTTGCTCAGGCTGGTCTTGAACTCCTGGCGTCAAGCGAGTCTCCCGCTTTGGCCTCACAAAGTGCTTGGACTACAGGCATGAGCTACCGCCAGGTCCACCCCAAGGGTATTTTGAGTTCCTACTGTATATCATGCCTGGGGTGGTACTGAAGGTATATATATGCTTCTTGGAGTTCACAGGCTACATTGGCAAGGCTGCTGGACCTTTAGTCACATGGGGGACTGAACTCAGATCCATCAGGACTGCTGGATAGGACAGTTGGAAGTGCAGACTTTTCTAACCAGAGGGTCAGACTTTTCTAACAGAGGTTATGTTTCTTCATAAATGAAGGCTGTACATAATCATGCCAAAAATGAGGTAGTTGTTTCTAATTAGCTACTTGGTATTTCATGTTTCTGGATATTGCATTATAACCTTTGATGGACTTTGATTAAATTTGCTACACTAATAAAGGCTACAAAGATACTCCTTGAATTCAATTTTGTGGCTTAGATATACCCTTGAAATAAAATGGCAGCCATTATAATTTGCAGATGGGCACCTCTTGTGTAATTATGACCAGTGAAATAAAATCTGGAGGTAAAGTCTATAGAGATATACTATTATTGTGTGTGTGTGTGTTTTTTGAGACGGAGTCTCGCTCTGTTGCCCAGACTGGAGTGCAATGGTGTGATCTCTGCTCACTGCAACCTCCACCTCCTGGGTTCAAGCGATTCTCCTGCCTCAGCCTCCCAAGTAACTGGGATTACAGGTGCATGCTGCCACGCCTAGCTAATTTTTTTGTATTTTAGTAGAGACAGGGGTTTCACCGTGTTGCTCAGGCTGGTCTTGATCTCCTGAGCTCAGGCAGTCCGCCCGCTTCAGCCTCCCAAAGTGCTAGGATTACAGGCATGAGCCACCGCACCCACCCGTTGTTGTGTGCTAATACAGAGGTTGGACTCTGAAAATTTTTCTATGTGAAAGTAGAATTTTCTGCTATTTAAAGCTTCTTGTGATTAAAATTTTTTTTTAATTTTTAAATTTTTTTTTTTTTTTT
>NW_016815607.1:47006-52321 GCF_001698545.2 Rhinopithecus bieti | reverse complement strand
AGCTGGGCGTGGTGGCTGGCCTGTAATTCCAGCACTTTGGGAGGCCGAGGCAGACGGATCACCTGAGGTCGGGAGTTCGAGACCAGCCTGAGCAACATGGAGAAACTGTCTCTACTAAAAATATAAAATTAGCCGAGTGTGGTGGCGCATGCCTGTAATCCCAGCTCCTCGGGAGCCTGAGGCAGGAGAATTGCTTGAACCCGGGAGGTGGAGGTTGCGGTGAGCCAAGATGGCACCGTTAGACTCCAGCCTGGGCAACGAGAGCGAGACTCCGTTTCAAAAAAAAAATTCACACATATTATCATTTATTAATGCTTTTTGTATTTTCAAAAATTCTTGCCTAAGCATAATACATAGCAAAATTTGAAGGATCATAATGGCAAATGGTATAAATTACCTTGTGTTTGTGGCTTAAATTTTATTTTCATTTGATCTTTTTTAAACCAACAAATAAAATACAACATTCTTGGTGATATGTTGGGAATGCAGGGAAAAGAAATGAAGGTAAAAGTAACATAATTATTGTGCAAGAAAAAGTTAATTCCAAATGTAAGAGCACAGGGAAACAACTGGTTTTCTTGATTTTAAGCTAATAACATTGTGCATTTTATTGTTTGGACCTCTAATCCCCCTTGACAGATGCGTGCCTAATGCGCATGTCGTAGAGCAGGCTTCATCAAATTCAGATATTTAGACACTTCGTCTACTTCAGACTGGATTGTGATGGGATTTGCAAACAGCTTAACATGCAAGGTACCGTAATTGCCTTTTCCTGCCTGCATCATTTTCTTCTTAGTGACCTTCTAGGGTGGACTGGGGAGTAAGGCCAGCTTGGGAACGGGAAGTCTAATCAGCACAGGCTGATCCCCACTTGTGCAGGTTTCCTCCTTTGCTCGGTGTATTGCTTGTGTGGACGGACACTGCTTAGGGATGTTATGTTTCTGGGTACATATAGTAGAGGAATGTAATGGTTTGGTTAGAAGTAAAGTGTTTTGGAAACTGTATCTAATTTTCTTTGCTTTTAGGTGAACATTTCTCAATGGAAAGTGACCCTTATATGTACCAGGCAGGTAAATCAATAACTCTTTGTGTGGTTGGTTGTGTCTGGATTTTTAATGGCAAACAGGTTAGACACACAGTGCTGGTCTGATATTAATAGTTTACTGTCAGTTCAATCATAACTGGTTTGAAATAGGCATAGGCTTGCCTTTTTTTTTTTTTGGACTCTATCAAATGGTAACATGAAGTGCCAGTGTAACTTGATTTTGATAGTAAGAACAACTTTGGTTTCTGGAAATTAACAAAACATATATAAATAATATATATTGTTTAAAAAGCTTACTTTACATTATTTTAGGTAAGTTGCAATTTTAGATATCAGTTTTAGATTTTGTATTATGGGCCAGGCGCGGTGGCTCATGCCTGTAATGCCAGCACTTTGGGAGGGCCAAGGTGGGCGGATCACTTGAGGTCAGAAGTTCGAGACCAGCCTGGGCAACAAGGTGAAACCCTGTCTCTAAAAAAATACAAAAATTAGCCGGGTGTGGTGGGACGCACCTGTAACCGCAGCTGCTCAGGAGGCTGAGTCGGGAGAATCCCATGAACCTGGGAGGCAGGGGTTGCGATGAGCCAAGGCCGCGCCACTGTATTCCAGCCTGGGCCACAGAGCGAGACTCCATCTCAAAATAAAGAAAAAGATTTTGTGTTATGTTTAAAGATTAGGTTCTTAGAAGTATGAGATTGTATTTTGATAATTAAAGTAAACATATACAGTCTCATGAGGAAGATATGGCAGATAAAAAAGGTGGTAAGTAATAGTTGAAGAACAACTTGCCTGGATTTACCTGATTACCCTGACATTGCTGATTTTAGAAACTAACTTCCTTATGAATAGAATCCTTCACAGATTACCAGAGGCTGGGTCAGATGTGACATATCCTAGAATTTATCCACACCCCTAGACACACACCCCACCAAGGTTTGTCAGCCACTTATGGGATATATTAACTGTAATTGCTAGTAATCATTATTCCTAATATTACCAGTAAATTCAAGTTTAGCAATGCAAATGAAAAGAAAAGGTTTGATTTTAATTGTAGTTACTGAAAATAGTTGGGGTAGACAAAAGCTAATTTTGTGCAAATAGGTATTTTATACTTTATCAATTATTTATTTCTCAAATAATCTGTCCTACATCCTGAGGATCTGTCCTTCATTCATTTAACAAATATTACTTAATGAGTATGTACTGTGTGCCAGACTATGCTGGAGACTACATGGAGTGATAAATAAGATGTAAGTAGTCCCTACCCTCAAATAATTAATTATTTTTTGAGACAGAATCTCACTCTTGTCGCCCAGGCTGGAGTGCAGTGGTGCAATCTTGGCTCACTGCCACCGCCACCTCCTGGGTTCAAGCGATTTTTGTGCTTCAGCCTCCCAAGTAGCTGGGACTACAGGTGCGTGCCTCCACACCTGGCTGATTTTTGTATTTTCAGTAGAGACAGGGTTTCACCATGTTGGCCAGGCTGATTTCGAACTCCTGACCTCAAGGGATCCACCCACCTTGGCCTCCCAAAGTGCTAGGATTACAGGTGTGAGCCACCAAGCCTGGCCAAAGAATTTAGTCTTGAGATGGAGGCAGAGGAGAATTACAGAACACTATGGGAGTATACCTGACCCTTGAACAACGTAGGGGTTGGGGTGCTGACCCTCACGCAGTCAAAAATCCAAGTATAACTTTTGACCCCCTAAAAACTTTACTAAAATAACATACTGTTGACCCGAAGCCTTACTGGTAATAATAGTCAATTAACACGTTGTTTTGTATGTTATATGTATTATGTAGTGTATTCCTATAGTAACGTAAGCCAGAGAAGAAAATGTTATTAAAATCATAGGAAGAGAAAAGATACTTACTATTCATTAAGAGGAAGTGGATCATTATAAAGGTGCTCATTGTCTTCACATTGAGTAGGCTGAGGAGGAAGAGGAGGGGTTGTCTTGCTGTCTCAGCAGGGGCAGAGGTGGAAGAGGTAGAGAAGGTGGAAGGGGAGGCAGGAGAGGCAGGCACACTCAGTGTAATTTATATTGAAAAAAAATCTGGGTATAAGTGGATCCATGCAGTTCAAACCTGTGTTGTTCAAGGGTCAACTGTATGTAACAGGGTAGGGCTGGAGAGTCTGTCCTTGGGGGAAGAGGTGGGAAGGTCACTCTGAGGAAGTAACATTTAAGTGAGACCTGAAGAATGAGAAGGACCTGGTCTAGTTGGGGAAATAAGTTTTTCAGACAGAAGGTGCAAATGTGATGAGGCAAGGTGAGAGAGCTGGGGTTTTTGCACAACAGAACCTTTCAAAGAACTAAAAGAGGGCCGGGCGTGGTGACTCATGCCTGTAATCCCAGCACTTTGGGAGGCTGAGGCAGGCAGATCACTTGAGCCCAGGAGTTCAAGACCAGCCTGGGCAAAATGGCAAAACCCCATTTCTACAAAAATGCAAAATTAGCTGAGTGTGGTGGTATGTTCCTGTAGTCCTAGCTACTCCCAGAGAGTAAGCTGGGAGGATTGCTTGAGCCCAGGAGTTTGAGGCTTATGCCACTGCACTCCAGCCTGGGCGACAGTGAGACTCTGACTAAAAAAAAAAAAAAAAAAAAAACTGAAAGAAATCTACAACGACCAGAAAATAGAGAAACAGGCATTGAAGCAGACGTTGGCAACAGGGGCCAGGTCTTGAAAAGGCTTAGTAGGCCATTTGCTGGGTTTTTGAACTTGCCCTAAGTCTCCCGGGAAACGGTTAAAGATTTTAAGCAGGGGTGTGACATGAAATGAAATGCTACAAAATCCAAGAATTTTAGTTCACTGGAACCTTGGTAATTTACCAGAACGGTCATAATCTCTGCAAGGTAAAATATTCTTCTGTCGTTTCATTAAAATTTTTGTAACTCCTTTCTTGATTGATTGTCGTCTGCAGTATTATTTTCATTGTTTTTGTAGAAATTCCCTTTAATTTTCTAAAAGTACCTTTATCCCTCACTGTTCTGTTAACCTTATATAGGAATGCCATTTCTATTTATAACTGAATTAGAATATTTTTTCTAACAGCTTTAACTCTCTTCCATATTTAAACTTAAAGTTCTTGGCTGTTTTTTTCCCTCCAGACACCTTTAATCTGCTCAAGGTATTTAATGTTTTAACGAAATGTTTCATTAAATTTGCTTTATTCTTTTGTTCTTCCAAATACAGTGTCTTAGATCTAGTTTAATATTTCTCAGCATTTATGCTATTTCATATTTTATGAAATAACATGTAAGCACCCAGAATGGTTTTAGAAAATTTTGTTACTATTGTATAGGAGCACTAATCTTCATCAAGAACACCATTTTCAAATCTGGTTCACATTCTGTGGCCTTATCTTTTACATTAAATTGGTCTCTGTTAAACATTTTATGTTCAGGTGGGCTTATTTATATATAAGTGCTATAAAGGTGTTATTTTTTATATCCTGATTTGTTTCTTTCTCCCACAGTAAATGTCCCTACATGCTGAATTCTTTTTAGGAAATCTTTGCCATGCTAAGTTTTTGATTGCCTTGGTGGTTGCGTGAGCATTCATTCAAGTCTTTCTTGGTGTAAAGTTGTTAGCTCATGTCTGTATACAATGCTATTGCCCACTGTTCCTCTCCACATGTACAAAGAATAACTGCAGCATCACCTTCTTCAAGTATTTCCTTTGAAATCTACATATTGATTCAGCCTTGAATTGAGTTTGCTTTTGCCATGAGTTCTTTTCTTTTCTTTTCTTTTTTTTTTTTTTTCTTTTTTGAGACGGAATCTTGCTCTGTCCCCCATGCTGGAGTGCAATGGCGTGATCTCGGCTCACTGCAACCTCCGCCTCCTGGGTTCAAGCAATTCTCTTGCCTCAGTCTCCCAAGTAGCTGGGATTACAGGCATGTGCCCCCACGCCTGGCTAATTTTTGTATTTTTAGCAGAGACAGGGTTTCACCAGGTTGTCCAGGCTGGTCTTGAACTCCTGACCTCATTATCTGCCTGCCTTGGCCTCCCAAAGTGCTGGGATCGCAGGTGTGAGCTAAGGATGGGCATATAAAGCTGGGAGAATTGCAAGAAGTAATGTTTATTTATGTACTACATGCTTTGCTTTGATGCTTGTACCGTAGCTACATCCCAGGATCTTTTCTACTGTAAACTTCATGGAGGCTTGGAGTGTTGACTGTTATACACTCAGTATGTGGGTACCACATTGCCTTACACGTAGGAAGTGCTCAATAAACACTTCCCTTATCAAAGGTGCCCCTTTTTGC
>NW_016815607.1:38459-44744 GCF_001698545.2 Rhinopithecus bieti | reverse complement strand
TAAGTGTACAATAGCATTATGTCTAAAAAATAAAAGCACATACTTTAATTTAATTTATTGCCAAAAAATGCTGGCAATCATTTGACCCTTCAGTGACCCATAACCTTTTTGCTGGTGGTGGGTTTTGCCTTAGTATTGATGGTGACTGACTGATCAGGGTGGTGGTTGCTGAAGGTTGGGGGATCTGTGGCAGTTTCTTAAAATAGGACAACAATGAAGTTTGCCGTATCTGTTGACTCTTCCTTTCATTGTAGGTTTCTCTGTAGCATACGATGCTGTTTGATAGCATTTTACCCGCATTAGAACTACTTCTCCAAGCCCGCTGCTGCTTTATCAACTAAGTTTATAGAATAGTCTATTTTTGAAATAGTCATTTCAAAAATGTTTAAGGCTTCAAAAATGTTTAAAGTAGATTCCATCTCAGAAAAACACTTCCTTTGTTCTTCCATAAGCAGCAACTCCTTTGCCCATTCATGTTTTATCATGAGATCACAGCAATTCAGTCATATCTTCAGGCTCCTCTTGCCTTGGCCTCCCAAAGTGGTAGGATTGTAGGTGTAAGCCACTGCACCTGACCATATCATCTTTTTTTGTTGTTATTGTGGTTTTTGAGACAGAGTTTTGCTCTTGTTGCCCAGGCTGGAGCACAGTGGCACTATCTTGGCTCACTGCAACCTCCGCCTCCCGGGTTCAAGCCATTCTCCTGCCTCAGCCTCCCAATTAGCTGGGATTACAGGCATGTGCCACCACACCTAGCTAATTTTGTATTTTTAGTAGAGATGGAGTTTCACTGTGTTGGTCAGATTGGTCTCGAACTCCTGACCTCAGGTGATCCACCCACTTCAGCCTCCATATAATCTTTATGTCTATAAACGGGTATGTCTTTCCTTCTGCTAGGCCATTAGTGCTGGTATTTGAGTTAGTTTATTTAGGAAATGGTGTAGTCAAGTCCAAGGTTGTACTACTCACCACATGACAGCCAATAAGTTAAGAGACAAGGTGTTGGGGCAAGGAAAGCAATTTTATTTGGGGAGCCAGCAACCGGAGAAGATGGTGCTAGTAATGTCCTAAAGAACCATCTTAAGTTAATACGAATTTTAGCCTCCTTTTATGTTAAAGGAAGAGAGAAGAAGGAGGAGATTGAGGTCAAGAGGTGACTATGATGACCACAGACATCTGGGTGGCAGTGAGGGTCTGTGGAGGTTGTGAAACTTCTTTGTCCTTGGTCAGGTCACAATACTGTAAATCTTTAACATGGCTGGGCATGGTGGCTCACTCCTGTAATCCCAGCACTTTGGGAGGCTGAGGCAGGCAGATAACTTGAGCCTAGGAGTTCAAGACCAGCCTGGGCAACATGGTGAAACACCGTCTCTACCAAAAATACAAAAATTAGCCGAGTGTGTTGGCACACACCGGTGGTCCCAGCTACTCAGGAGGCTGAGGTGGGAGGATCACCTGAGCCCAGGAGGTCGAGGCTGCAGTGAGCCATGATAGTGCCACTGCACTCTAGCCTGGGTGACAGAGTGAGACCCTGTCTCAAAAAAAAAAAAAAAGAAAAAAGAAATCGTTAACAACATTGTTGTGTGTACACTGCCCTTATCTCTTCAGGGGTTAGTTTTCAGAAGGGACTATTTGCTTTAAACTATAAACTATAGACTGAATGTCTCCCATAGTTAGATGGTATCACTGGGTGGTGGTGGGGGCTTAGAAGCAAAATGATGTTAGTCATGCTAGGCCTCTTTTTCACTGTTACGTTGGGCTGGATTTGAGCTTTTTTGTGTTGTTATGGTTAACTTAGTGTACCCCAATTTTCAAATTCTCTTAGAGATACTTTGTGATCAGAGTGGGAATTGGTTTACCAGAACAGTGTCTGTTCCAGTCTAAATTTCAGGTCTCCCCTTTAAAGCGTGCTTTAGTGAGGGTCTCTTTACATGCTGTTGATTTTCTCCCGTCCCTTTCTCAGTGATATTCTGCTCTTACTGTTCCTGGAAGTTTGTTTGCTTGGAGGTGGGGAGGGGTGGTAGGATGTGGTCTCTTCTTGATTAAGCCTCAGTTTCAGGCCTGAGTTTCAGGATCTTGCCCCTTCCCTGGCTGTTGTAGTGGGCTCAATGTGGAATGCTATCCCCCTCCCAGGACTTGGGCACCCATCCCTCCTCCCTGCTTTTTCACTGTTGTCTTAAGGGTAGAAGTAACCATTGTCCCTTCTGTCACAGTGAAGGCTTGTCTTCCCTAGTGGAGATAGGGTAGAGTGATCTGAGGGTAGTGTCCAGCCTCTCAGGCTTAGCTGCTGCTCACCCCCAGGTTTGCATCACAATGAGCATACCTCAGAGCTCTTTAGACCTCTGAGTGCGTGGGGTGGNGGAGGAGGAAGGCCCTGCAGGAAGTTGAGGTACCATATCCTCACTTTCTGTGACTCCCAGTGGTTTCACGCTATCTTTTCAGCAAGCCACATCAGATTTCACCCATTTACTGACTCTTCTACCCGTTCTTTTTGGTGTCCAGCTGTACTCTCTGAGTGGTGAGCATATGGTCGTCTCCTTTCTCCCTTCAGGTGCGCTCCTTAGTTTTTGAGCCAACTGGTTGCTCTGTTGGTTTTGTTTTTTGTTTTTTTTCTTGAGACGGAGTCTTGCTCTTTCACCCAGGCTGAAGTGCAGTGGCGCGATCTCGGCTTACTGCAAGCTCCGCCTCCCGGGTTCACGCCAATCAAGTAGCTGGGACTACAGGCGCCCGCCACCATGCCTGGCTACTTTTTTTGTATTTTTAGTAGAGACGAGGTTTCACCGTGTTAGCCAGGATGGTCTCGATCTCCTGACCTCGTGATCCGCCTGCCTCGGCCTCCCAAAGTGTTGGGATTACAGGCATGAGCCACTGCGCCCAGTGCTCTGTTGAGTTTAAAGAAAGTCTTGAATTTGAAATTAGTTCAGCTCTTTTTCATTGTAGTTCTCTTGTTCCAAGGTTGAAGCCAGAAATTTGGTTACTCTTAAAATTTTAACATGAGTGTTTCCTTAAGTCTAAGCTTAATTATTATTCCTGTCCTCCTGAATAAGACCAAGAGTTTGGAATGAATTACTCCTTAACCGTTAGCCCCTCTTCCATGTTAATGTTATTTATGTGTTAGTTTTGCCTTATTTAAGCCACCTTACACCTATAAAATAGTGAATATTTACTCATGTGTTTTCAGGTTTCTTTGGTCACCATTCTTCCTGCACTCTATTTCTTCCTTCTTGGTTCAGTTTCTTCCTTCTTTATTAAAAAATGTTCTTAAATAATTATTTCAGTAAGGGCCCTTTAATAGTAAACTTGGTCTTGGTGTTTGTGAAAGTGTCTGTACTTCACTTTTTCTCTTGAATGATTGTTGAGCTGGGTCCAGAATTTGGGTTAATTACTTTCCCTGAGTACTTCGATGTTATTCTCCTGTGTTTTGACAAATTTGTAAATTTTTTTTAACTTTTATTTTAAGTTTGGGGGTACATATGAAGTTTTGTTACATAGGTAAACACATGTCACAGGGGTTTGTTGTACATATTATTTCATCACCCAGGTATTAAACCCAGTACCCAATAGTCATTTTTTTCTGCTCCTCTCCCTCCTCCCATCCTTCACCCTCAGGTAGACCCCAGTGTCTGTTGTTTCCATGTGTTCGTAAGTTCTTATCATTTAGCTCTCATTAATTTTTAATTTTTTGGTGGAGATGGGTTTCATTTTATTGCTTAGGCTGGTCTGGAACTCCTGGCTTCAAGTGATCCTCCTCAGTCTCCCAAAGATCTGGGATTACAGCTGTGAACTACTGGCACCTGGCCTATTTTTATTTGCTAATGAGAAGTCAACAGTCAGTTTAGTTGTAATTTCGTTGTGGGGAGGTAATTCTCTCTCCTCTTGAGCTACTTTTAAGATCTTTTCCTTGTTTATTTATTTATTTTTTATTTATAGTACTTTTGAGTTGCTGTTTATTTCCTTGTTTTTTTGATCTTCAGGGTTTTCTTTTCTGCGATATCTCTAGGTGTGGATTTGTTTTATGTATCCTGCTTTTATTTGATGTATTCCATTAGTCCGAGGATCCCTGATGTCTTCAGCTGTGGGAGAAAATCTTAGCCATTATCTTTTAAAATAGTTTTGTCTCCATTGTCCATTTATGGAACCATTATTTAGATATGTTTTGGGATTTTTCATCACATCCTTCATGTTGTTTAAGTTTTCTTTAATTTACATTTCTCTCTCTTCTGGGTAATTTCTTGACATCTACGATTCACTAATTTCCTCTTTAACTGTGCAGTTAATTTGTTAACTTATTGAGGGTTTCACTAAAAACATTTGGCTATATATAAATAGTCAAATATGTAAATATTGATATTTATACAAATATATTTGTGTGTATAAACATATATATACGTGTTTTAGAGATGGAGTCTTGCTGTGTTGCCCAGGTTGGTGTTGAACTCCTGGTCTCAAGTGATCCTCCCACCTCGGCCTCCCAAAGTGCTGAGATGTACAGGCATGAGCCACTGTGCCCCACCTTGAATATATTTTCAAATTTAAGAATTTCTGTTACATTTTCTTTCAAATCTGTTTTTAAATTTTCTTTCAAATCTGCTTTTAAATTTTCACAAGGGCATTTTCTTGAGACATTTTAAAATATAGTTATGTTTAAGTCCTGTTTGGATTATTTTCTTAGCTGTAATTTTTGAGGAATGGAATCTCCCATTTGGCTTCCCTTCTTCCCTCCAAGATTTTTGCTGTTTCTCCGTGTGGTATGCAATATTTGACAATTTGAGAATTGTTTGCCTATGCCTGGGTTTTGGGATGCTCTTTTGGTCTGATTTTGCATTTGTCTCTGATGGGACCCTTTGGGTTCGCTGCATCTAGAGAGGTTTTGGTCTATTCTCAGATGAGTCTCCAGCACCTGCAAAGTAGTGTAAATTTTGACTCCATATTTGTATAGAACAGACTTGGGGTTTTCCCTTCTGTTTGGGTCACTTTTTTTTTTTTTTTGAGATGGAGCCTTGCTGTGTTGCCCAGGCTGCACTGCAATGGCACAATCTTGGCTCACTGCATCCTCCGGTTCCCGGGTTCAAGCTATTCTCCTGCCTCAGCCTCCTGAGTAGCTGGGATTACAGGTGCATGCCACCACGCCCTGCTAATTTTTGTATTTTTAGTAGAGACAGGGTTTCACCATGTTGGTCAGGCTGATCTCGGACTCCTGACCTCAAGGGATCCGCCCGCCTCGGCCTCCCAAAGTGCTGGGATTACAGGCATGAGCCACTGCATCCAGCCTGTTTGGGTCACTTTCTATGCACAGCCCTCGGCTGGTGTTTGTAGCTTTTCTTTTTATTTTTTCACTCAGGGGCAGTCCTTTATGTCTTTGTCTTTGTCTTTGTGCTGGTGGTTCACCTCCAGCTTCTTTCCCAGGCCCAGGCTTCAGACAACTGATATATTTTGGCTCTGTGTCTCCACCCAAATCTAATCTCGAATTGTAATCCCCACATGTCGAGGGGAGGGATTTAGTGGGAGGTGACTGGATCATGGGGCTGTCTCCCCATGCTGTTCCTGTGAGTTCTCATGAGATCTGATTATTTTATAAGCGGCTCTTCCCCCTTTACACTCTGTGTCATGCTGCCTTGTGGAGAAGGTGCCTGCTTCCCCTTCTGCCATGATTGTAAGTTTCCTGAGGCCTCCCCAGCCATACGGAACTGGGGGTCAATTAAACCGCTTTCCTTTATAAAATAAATTACCCAGTCTTGGGTAGTATCTTTAAAGCAGTGTGAGAACAGACTAAACAGGAAACTTCTCCAGTTTCCTGGTCCTGTAATCATTTGCATTTGCAGCCCTTGATTTAGAGGGCAGGGGTGAGCAGGTGTTTATCATGTGAAGAATCTCATTTAATACATTTTTCTGTCTTTGCAGCCACTCCTTTCTATTCTCGTTTTCTTCCTGACTGTTGGTCAGGAGGTAGTTCTGCCAGTTAAGAACCAGGAAGTAGGCTTGTAATCCCAGCACTTTGGGAGGCTGAGGCGGGCAGATCACCTGAGGTCAGGAGTTTGAGACCAGCCTGGCCAACATGGTGAAACCCCGTCTCTACTAAAAATACACATATACAAAAAATTAGCCAGGCATGGTGGGCGGGCACCTGTAATCCCAGCTACTTGGGAGACTGAGACAGGAGAATCGCTTGAACCTGGTAGGCAGAGATTACAGTCCGTGAGCTGAGACCGCGCCATTGCACTCCAGCCTGGGCAACAAGAACGAAACTCTGTCTCAAAAAAAAAAAAAAAAAAAAAATGGGAAGGA
>NW_016815607.1:34501-37884 GCF_001698545.2 Rhinopithecus bieti | reverse complement strand
GAACTGGGAAGTAGTTATAACCACAGACAACCCCCACCTTGAACAGGTTATTTACCAAAAGTTCATTTGAACATTGATTGTGTAGAGCACAGTTCACATTATCTGATGGGAACTATGTTATTTAGAAAATGGATTTGTTTCCCAGGTGAACCTGAGGAGTCTGTTCTCTCCATTATGCAGTTGAAATTCATATAGACTTGTGAGTTCTTTGGAACAGTAATCAGTATATAGTATGTGATTTCTGTGGGAAGGTATAATACATTTTAACATTCTCGGTGAAGAAGGGAGTATGCTATTTTCCAGCCTCAGTCGGTATTCCCTGGTGTGACCTGCCAGCTACCAGACCCCAACAGTTGTTACAACTCCAGCCACTGTTTTCAAATCTGCCACTAAATTATCACCACTCATACTCAGCACATGACCTTGCCTCCACTTCACTGAGAACTTTGAGCCATCTGGTTGATTTTCTTCAACTTCTGGCTCCATCTACCAGTTTGTCATCCCTCCCTCTCCAGTGTTGCCCTCTCCTCCTATCTCAGAGGATGAGATGCTTCTTCTGCTGTTTGAGGCAGTCCTTTGCCAGGGGCCTTAGGCTTCACTGCTGCTTCTTTGGCAGTCTTTTCCCATCAGTTATTCCCCTTCATTCTCCCCATTCTGTTCCTAGTGGCTGTCCACTTGGGGAGGAGGGGTGAAGATTTTGCCTCCAGGGAACATTTGGCAGTGTCTGCCGACATTTTTGGTTGTCAAAATTGGGAGGTGGTGGTGATGCATGTGCTGCTAGCATCTCATGGGTAGAGGCATCTAGATATCCTACAATGCACAGGACAGCCCCATGACAAAGGATGACCTGGTCCACAATGTCAGTAGTGCCCGGGTTGAGTAATGTTGCTGCATCCTCAGGGTCTCACTTTTGACTCCTTCATTTTTCTCTACCCGTTATCTTATGCCTAAGATTCTCATCCTAGGAAACCCTCCCTGAACCACATGTCCAATCCTCTCCTAGCTACCTAACTTCTCCCCTTCTCGTTGAAACTTCTGAAAGAGCGATTTACGTGTAGTCTCTCATTCACTTTTCAAATTTTAGCTGTTGCTTTCTGGCTTCCCATCCCCACCCCTGCTTAAACTGTTTTTGCTGAGAATGCTTGTGACCTCTTGTGTGCTGCATCTAGTGAATTCATTTATTCCTAATTTTACTTGACATTTTTGTTGCACCTGACACTGTTAATCACTATCTCCTTGAACCAGTGTATTCCATTGTCATCCTTGTTCTCCATGTCCTTCTCTTGTATTTCTTTCTCTCCCTCCCGTGTGGGCTTCTTGATGATCTACTTACTCCTTACACACTGCTATTACCTGGTTTTGACTTCTTAGCCAAGGATTATCATAGGTCATTGTCTCCATGAAGTACCTCAGTTACCCCAAGGATTTCAGTTGCACTTATATACAGATGTTTTTCTAAATTTCTAAATTCTTTTTTTTTTTCTTTTTGAGACAGGGTCTCACTCTGTTGCCCTGGCTGGAGTGCAGTGGCATGATCACAGCTCACTGTATCCTCACCCTGTAGAGATGGGGTTTCTCTGTGTTGCCCAGGCTGGTCTCAGAACTCCTGGGTTCAAACGATCCAACTGCCTTGACCTCCCAAAGTACTGGGATTACAGGCATGAGCCACCATGCCCGGCTTAAATTCTTCCATGACTTTTCCCTCCAGGCTTTAGTGTCCGTTGTAATCCGCTGGAAATCTACACCTGAATATTCTATAGGTACCCTACACTCAGCATGTCTAATGTGAAGTACAGCTTTTCCTAAAACTTAGTTTTCTGAGATCCACCTGGGCTCCCAAGACAGATAGTTGGGTCTTGTCCAGTTTGTATATTTATCTCCAGTTGCCAGTGTGATATAAAATATCATTTAGATCATATCACTCACCTACTTGAAAGTCTGTACTGGTGCTGTCTTGGTAACAGAAAGAGAAAGTAGACTGAATTCCCTCATTTTGCCCATCAGGCTCTCCTTGATATAGTCTCTGCCCACCCACCTCTCCAACCTCACTCACATCGTCTCTCTCCTGCCTCAAACGCTATGCTCCGGCATGTATAGCTTCCTATATAGTTTTGTTTCAAACTTGATGTCTTTATGTCTTTTGCCTGGAATGCAGTATTTTTCTATTGAATATGTGGATTGCTTGCCTTTTGAGTGGTGAGATTCCCTATTCCTCACGGAAGCTACAGTTAATTGGCACCTTGCCCCACTTCTGTGGCCTCAACATCATGAGGAGTAAGGATGTCTGAATTATTTCAGAGAGCCAGGGCTTGGTAAATGCTGCATTAGTCTTGTTGAAAGAAGGTAGAGAGGGGACATTGGCACGGGTGTTTCACAGCTCTTCAGTTATGTAGCTTACTACTAACCATTTCTTTCCTCAGTCCCTACTTCCTCTATTTTATTACCTTTCAGGTGTTCTTCTGGAAAAATGTATCTTTTGAGGGAGAACCTCTTTTATTTTTTTAAATTAATTAATTTATTTTTTAGACAAAGTCTCACTCTGTTGCCCAGGCTGGAGTGCAGTGGCACGATCTCGGCTCACTGCAACCTCTGCCTCCTGGGTTCAAGCAATTCTGTGCCTCAGCCTCCCGAGTAGCTGGGATTATAGGTGCACGCCACCATGCCCAGCTAATTTTTGTATTTTTAGTAGAGTCGGGGTTTCACCATGTTGGCCAGGCGATCTCTTGACCTCATGATCCGCCTGCCTCGGCCTCCCAAAATGCTGGGATTACAGGCGTGAGCCACTGTACCCGGCCCCCTTAATTCTTTTGATGTGAAATAAGCAAATGCTGCCAAATGTAAGATATGTTGCTCAGTTTTTAGTCTAGATTTTTTATTATGTTCTGATTCTTGGAAAATGAAAACCCACTCCTGATTTTTTGGTTAATATGTACCTCATACAGTGTCTGTGAAAATTAAACTAAATAACATAGGTGAAGTGCCTAACACAGTACTTGGTACATAACAGGCAGCAGTAAATACTAGTTCCTGTTACTCATTCTTCTTTGCCAGATTATTAAAATGACTACAGCACTCCATACATTAGACAAAAAGTTGTTTTTACTGAACCCTTGTTCGATGAAGGGCAATATGCCAAATACCTTGAGGGATACAGAGATGTTTTAGGCTGCTTCCTGTCCAGGGATAAATATTAGCATACTGTATATATAGTTACATTTTGAGGCTTTTTTTTTTTTTTTGAGACAGAGTTTCGCTCTTGTTACTTAGGCCGGAGTGCAATGGTGCAGTCCTGGCTCACGGCAACCTCCGCCTCCCGGTTTCAAGCAATTCTCCTGCCTCAGCCTCCCAAGTAGCTGGAATTATAAGCACCTGCCACCATGCCC
>NW_016815607.1:27072-31373 GCF_001698545.2 Rhinopithecus bieti | reverse complement strand
TTTTAACATTTTCCTTTTAGAACCAGTCTAGCACTTGTCTGGGATAACTGAATTTTCGTTAAAATTGGTCCATATGTATTTCCTTTCTTTTTTCGTTTGTTTCACATACTTTGACTTATTTCCTGCTTATTTCTCCTCCATTAAGGTATAAATTCTCTCCTTAAATTGCTTAGCCTTGGATTTTCACAGATTCTTTTGAAAACCTACATTTTCATAGGCATGTTGTCTTTGTAAGATCTAACTCTGCAGTGATTTATTGAGCTCGTTTTGTTTTACTTATTGAGCATCAAGAGTGAAAGAGGAAAGTAATGTAATTTTCATTATTTATAATGCATTTGGCTTTTAAAAGTGTTTTGAGGTTAAAACCAATAACAGTCTAGCATTAGTTGAAGGTATTTTGAAGAGGTGGTTAGTATCCTTGGGGCTTTTATCGGGAGGTAGCCTTTATGTAGAGACTTGAAGGAATAGTGTTAGCAGGGTGTTCTTGTTGGAGCTCCCCTTATTTGATGGTTTGGAGTCCATAATTGGAAAATTAATTTTTAAAATTGGTAAAGCTCTAAGCAATCGAATATGAATGCACATATAACTATTTTGCCATAAAGCATACTTTTCTTTCTTATTTCTTTTTTTTTTTTTGGGTTGGGGTCTTTCTCTGTCGCCCAGGCTGGAGTGCAGTGGTGTGATCTCGGCTCACTGCAACCTCTGCTTCCCGGGTTCAAGGGATTCTTGTGTGTCAACTTCCCTCCCAGGTAGCTGGGATTACAGGCGCCTGCCACCATGCCTGGCTAATTTTTGTATCTTTAGTAGAGACAGGGTTTCACTGCTTTGGCCAGGCTGGTTGCAAACTCCTGACCTCATGATCTGCCCACCTCGGCCTCCCAAAGTGCTGGGATTACAGGCGTGAGCCACCGTGCCCAGCCTAAGGCATACTTTTGATTGCCAGTATTTGTTTGTTTGAGATGGAGTCTTGCTCTGTCTCCCAGGCTGGAGCGCAGTGGCGTGATCTTGGCTCACCGCAACCTCTGCCTTCCAGGTTCAAACGATTCTCCTGCCTCAGCCTCCCAAGTAGCTGGGATTACAGGTGCACACTACCACACTGGCTAATTTTTACATTTTTAGTAGAGATGAGGTTTCACCATTTTGGTCAGGCTGGTCTTCTACTGACCTCAAATGATCCACCCGCCTCATTATATCATTTGAAAATGATATAATGTCATTGCGTGGAAATGATATAATATCATTGCATCACTATTTATAATAGTCCTCAATTTTTTTTTTTTTTTGAGACCATGTCTCACTCTGTCACCCAGGCTGGACAGCAGTAGCACGATCTTGGGTCACTGCAACCTCTGCCTCAGCCTCTGAAAGTGCTGGGATTACAGGTGTGAGCCACTATGCCTGGCTCGTTGCCACTATTTTGACTTATCTCTGGGACCTTTCTCAGCTGACTGAAGTTCAGTGTCATCTTACTTGTATAATCCATCCTATGTGTGCAGTAGGTTCAGTTTCGACGACTTGAAAGTAGAGCAATAATTTAGATAACCTATGAAACTAGTGCAGAATAATAGATTTTTACAGTTGTCTCCTGTCTTTTAACCTAATCTAACACACATCTGATTTGACAGGCACATTTTTTAAGTGACTCATCACCTTTGTTGAATCTTACCAAAGCATCCAATGTAATTTTTACAGAAATAGCACTTTCTTGTCATTGGTTTGTACACTATTTAATTGAAAAACATGTAATGATTATTACCAGAGGAATTGACAGTTGTAGGTAAGAAATGCAACTGACTTTTGGATGCAAAGCATCCAGCTCAATATAAGGGAGCAGAAATGTGAAGTTGAACTAGATAGTTGACCATTAGCCAAAAACATTCGTACTGATGGCAACAGTCAGACCTCTGTTTTACAGAGGTAATGAGGAGTTTGATGAGGAGTTTGATGAGGAGTTTGGTAACTGTTAGGTTGAGGACTGTTAAGAGGCCTGCTTGAGGCCAGTATGGCACTTGAGTGCACAGTGCAAACCCACTTCTGTAATGCATTTAATACTTTTTAAAAAATTCCTTTTCCCATGAATAACATGCTTTTTTATATAATAGAAGATAACCGTAACAATTATCATGTAACAGAAAATAACTGTTATTCAGAATGCTTGGAGAAAATCACTGTTTAAGTAAGATTTCTGTAAAGCCTTTTCCTGTCTATGATTTCTGTAAAGCCTATTTCTGTCATTGCCTGAAACATCGTTATGCAGCACATGTCTGCCTTTATTTTGGCACTTCTTATTTGGAGTTAATTAACCCCTTCACCTTTACTATGAGGTCTTCCTCTGAAAAACTTTTGTATACAACATCTGGTCCACAGTTGATACCCAACAAACTGAATGAAAGAGAAGTTCTGGCCACTTAAGTAGATGTCACAGCCCAATCTTTTCTTTTCTTTTCTTTTTTTTTTGAAACGGAGTTTTGCTCTTGTCGCCCAGGCTGGAGTGTGGTAGTGCTCACTGCAACCTCCGCCTCCCAGGTTCAAGTGATTCTCCTGCCACAGCCTCCTGAGTAGCTGGGATTACAGGTGCCCACCACCACACCCAGCTAATGTTTGTATTTTTAGTAGAGACGGGGTTTCACCATGTTAGCCAGGCTGGTCGAACTCCTGAATTCAGGTGGTCCACCCACTTTGGCCTCCCAAAGTGCTGGGATTACAGGCATGAGCCACCACGCCCACCCATCACAACCCAATCTTCCGTCACAACCCAATCCTGATGTGGTATAGTTTTCATTGATGTGCCACCGAAAAATAAGCTGTCATTATTTATAAACTCAGTCCAGAGAATATTTTAGGATAATTATACTCAGTTGAGTATATTATATTCCATATGTCAAAGATGCTGTGCTCTGTCTACAGAATCCTGAGCTTAATAATACATAGTTCTTGTCTGTGGACATGTATATTGTTGGTACAGTGGAAATAAATGAGGAGGAAAGATTCATTGAAGCCTGAAGGAATTTGTGAGGATTTGAGAGTAGATAGGACCTGAACTGGACTTGGAATGGGAACAATAATTAGGATTTTTTGGCAGATATTTTATTGCGTTATGGCATTTGATAGTCTGGATCTCCTTCCAATTCTTTTTCCTTCTTTTCTGTCAAATATTCCTAGTCTTCCTATATCCATCTCTAGCCTTCTTCTGCAATATCTTTATTTTCCTTAACAATCTATTGCCTTTGGCCATTTTCCTCCTCTTTTTTGCCTTTGGTGTAGTGCTTTATTGTTTTAACCCTAACCCTGTGCTTCTGGAAATAATACTTTTCTGTCTTCCACATAGCACAACAGTTCATCAATATCCTCCTTAGAGCATATATCGTTTCTTTGCACTATAGTTATATACAGACCCCATCCTCTGCTGGACCTTAACTTCTTGAGGGAAAGTTGCACCTTTATAGTTCTTACAGTATCTGGTATATAGTTTTCTAAGTAGTAGGCACCACATACTATTCTCTTACATTTAGCTTCTTTCCTCAAACTCAACTCTTCTTCTAGACTTTCCTTTTTCTGTGCATAGTACTAGAGTTCTTTCAATTCCCCATTCTAGTCAGTGAGTTCTGCTTCTGTCTTTGAAATGTTATTTGTAGCCCCACCATTTTTTCCACTGTCATCATTGCATGCCAATTGAAAGATAAATATTTAGTGCATATTATGTTCTAAGCACTGTGTAGGTGCTAGGAATACAAATATAACAGATCCAATTCCTTGTTCTTAGAATACTAGTTGGGGGTTATTTTGGTACTTTGTTAAGCAAATGTTTATTGAACACTTTCTTTGTGCGGAGCTCTATTGTAGGCATAGATGTGTTATAGTCAGAGTCATTTTCTACAGGCTGCTCATCTTCAAGGGGAAAATATGGCTACTGGATTTCTTCTGTTCTAAGTACACTTTTCTTCCCATTTTCTTTTAGCATCTCTGAAATCCAGATGCGTCTAAACCCTGGTATGTATGTTTAATTTTTTTTTTTTTCTGAGACTGAGTCTCGCTCTGTCGCCCAGGCTGGAGTGCGGTGGTGCGATCTCGGCTGACTGCAACTTCTGCCTCCTGGGTTCAAGCGATTCTCCTGCCTTAGCCTCCTGAGTAGCTGGGATTACAGGTGCTTGCCACCGTGCCCAGATAATTGTTGTATTTTTAATAGAGACGGGGTTTCACCATGTTGGTTGGGCTGGTCTCGAACTCCTGACCTCATGATCGGGCTGCCTCGGCCTCCTACAGTGCTGGGATTGCAGGCGTGAGCTACCACACCGGCCTTT
>NW_016815607.1:18703-25812 GCF_001698545.2 Rhinopithecus bieti | reverse complement strand
GAAGTACCTGAGACTGGGTAATTTGTAACGAAAAGAGGTTTAATATGCTCATGGATGCTTCTGCAGGCTGTACAGGAGGCGTGACTGCTTCTGGGGAGGCCTCAGGAAGCTTGCTTTCTTTTTTTTTTTGAGATGGAGTCTCACTCTGTCACCAGGCTGGAGTGCAGTGCAGGATCTCAGCTCACTGCAACCTGTGCCTCCCAGGTTCAAGCAATTCTGCCTCAGCCTCCTGAGTAGCTGGGACTACAGGTACACCATGCCCAGCTAATTTTTTTTTTTTTTTTTTTAGACGCAGTTTTGCTCTTGTTGCCCAGGCTGTAGTGCAGTGGTGCGATCTTGGCTCACTGCAACTTCCGCCTCCCGGATTCAAGCGATTCTCCTGCCCCAGCCTCCCGAGTAGCTGGGATTACAGGCATGTGTACCATGCCTAATTCTGTATTTTTAGTACAGACGGGGTAATTTTGTATTTTAGTAGAGATGGGGCTTCACCATGTTGGCCAGGATGGTCTCGATCTCTTGACCTTGGAATCCGCCCGCCTCAGTCTCCCAAAGTGTTGAGACAGGCGTGAACCACTGCACTCGGCCTCAGGAAGCTTTCAATCATGGCAGAAAGCAAAGGGGGAAGCTGTCAAGTCTTACATGGAAAGTGGAAGGGGAGTATGGTGGGGGGGACCGTACTACACACTTTTAAACAACCAAGTCTTTTGAGAACTCAGTATCATGAGAACAGCACTCAGGTGGATGGTGTTAAACTATTAGAAACTGCCCCCATTATCTAATCATCTCCCACCAGGCCCCACCTCCAACACTGAGGATTACAATTGAACCCGAGATTTGGGTGGGGACACAGATCCAAACCATATCAAGATTCTTTTTATTTATTTATTTTTTTGGAGACAGGGTCTCACTCTCTCACCCAGGCTGGGGTGCAGTGGTGCGATCTCAACTCACTGCAGTCTCTATCTCTCTAGGCTCAGGTGATCCTCCCACCTCAGCCTCCAGAGTAGCTGGGACCACACAGGTGCATGCCACCACACCCAGCTAATTTTGTATTTTTTGTAGAAGTGGAGTTTTGCCATGTTGCCCAGGCTAGTCTCGAACTCCTGGGCTCAAGTGATCCTCCCACCTTGGCCTTCCAAAGTGCTGGGATTATAGATGTGAGCCACCATTCCTGGCATATCTAGGTTTTTATCCCTTATCAAGTGGGATTCAAGGAGGCCCATCATGTTAGAATGCTGTGGGTTGGCAGGAGGCATCACAATGATTTTCCAAGTTCCCAAATTTGTTATTCACAGTACTACATATAATTTCTCAGGGAAGATAGGGTTGGACACGATGGAAATATTTTGGCGAACCATTCGTTCCCTTGGGTTTCTTTCTCATTTGGTGAGTGTGGTTTACAATGATTGGAGCAAAAGTTTCCTGAATCTTTTTCTTGTTTCCATTTTATTGCATGGTAAAACACAATTTATCCACTTTCTTTTTAATGAGTATCTAGTTAGATTCCTGTTTTTTGGCTAATTCAAATAAAACTAGCATGAATGTTTTTGTACCGGTCTTTTGGTGGGCAGTTGTGTTCCTTTCTCTTGGGTACATACCTAGGAAGGAGGGAAGTTGCTGGGCCACAGCATGGCCAGTTTTCTAAAATAGTTGTAGCAATTTATGTTGCTTTCTGTTTGAAAGGACAAAAGATGAAAGTTTGTCATTAGACATTTTACTCTCTTGAGTATTTCCCCAAGCCTGTGTGAGTTAAGTCATTAATTACCAAATATTACAGACCTTTGGGGTCACTTGCAGATAAATCTGAAAATAATACAGACCTACCATATCATTCAAAAGACCTTAAAAGAGTATGAAAACTAAGCATTTTATCCCTCCCTCTATTGGCAATCCTGATTTACTTTCAAGACACACGGTCTTTGAAGAAATTTGTTCATGCCTTTGTAAATGGATTGTGTTGAGTACTGCTTCCTGTTGCTTACTGTTATGGGAACGAGTGTACTTTGCCTGTCAGTGATATTACTAGCTACTATTTGAGGGCTTGCAATGTGAAGTGTATAACAGAATAAAGGACAGTGCCCTTTTGAAATTTTAGTTCAGCCTAGTTCACCATAAGTCAGCAAGTTTCAAACTGAATTCTTGATATTTGCAAGGTTCTGTACTAGGCATCTCCATGTCCAAAGACCAATAAGAATTAATATCCTAACCTCTTGACTTTGTCTAATGGGGATAGGAGGCACATACCATGATACAAGACCAACTATAATTGTCACTAGAATTGGAAATAAAGTGCTGTCGGGCTTCCATATCACAGCATATCACATTTTATTTGGGTTGCAGAGAGGGGAAGGTATCCTTGTAAAGAAAGTAAGCTTATCCAACCCGCGGCCTGTGGGCTGCATGTGGCCCAGGATGGCTTTGAATGTGGCCCAGCACAAATTCATAAACTTCCTTAAAACGTGAGATTTTTTTTGCGATTCTTTTTTTCTTTTTTAGGTTATTGGTTATCATTAGTGTTAGTGTATTTTCTGTGTGGCCCAAGACAATTCTTCCAGTGTGGCCCAGGGAAGCCAAAAGATTGGACACCCCTGCTGTAAAGCTTCATGGAAAGGTTGTGGTCTAAGAGGTCCATCTTGAAAGGATTTCAGTCACAGCTGCAATATATGCCAGGTGAAGGGAATTGCTTGATGGAATCATGTAGCAGGAATGTATAGTTTATACCAAGTGGTTCTCAGAGTGTGTTCTGCAGACCAGCAGCATCAGCATCATCTGGAAACTTGTTAGAAATGCAAACTCTTGGGCTCCCCTCCAGACCTACTGATTCACAAACTCAGAAATCCCAGAAAGCTGGGTTTTAACAAGTTCTCTAGGTGATTGTGATGTGTTTGAAAACCATTGGTCTGTTATTCGTCAGAGAATAATTGAAGTAAGGTTTGAGAAAGGGAGTGATGAGAACAAGAAGGCAGGGGCCTTACTGCAGAGACCTTGATTGAGTACTAGGGTTTGAGTATATGGGACTGGGGAACCTTTAGAGTGAAGGAAAGGACATCCTTGGAGTTTAGAAGAGTGAGCCAACAAACTTTTTTTATAAGATGAATTAAAACTAGAAGATACTGGAGGCCGGGCATGGTGGCTTACGCCTATAATCTCAGCACTTTGGGAGGCCTAGGTGGGCGGATCACTTGAGGTCAGGAGTTCGTGACCAGCCTGGCCAACATGGTGAAACCCCGTCTCTACTAAAATACAAAATTAGCCGAGCATGGTGGCGTATGCCTGTAATCCCAGCTACTCAGGAGGCTGAGGCAGGAGAATTGCTTGAACCTGGGAGGTGGAGGTTGCAGTGAGCTGAGACTGCGCCACTGCACTCCAGCCTGGGTGATGGAGCAAGACTGTCTCAAAATAAAAAATAAACGAAAAGAAAAGATACCGGAAGCTGGGAGTAGCAGCCTTGGAAAGTGAAAGGAGCAACACAGCTGGGATGAATGAGCCTTGACAGCTGGCTGGTCAAGTGTTAGGAAAGAGGCCATAGCCTCAGAAGCAGCTATGGCCTCTGGGTGTTGAGAGGATAGTGGTGCCTTTAGAAGCAGTGCACGCAGCAGATGCAAAGGCCACATGGTGCAGGAAAAGGGGACAAGGGGGAAGACGATGTTTTCTACAAATAATAGCTTCTTCCCCTGAATGTACAAGCTTAGTATAAGAAATTCAGGTACTTGAGGGGACAGTGAAGAAGAATGCAGAATCACCTTAAATCCCACTTTACAGAGATTAGCAAAACATTATTCTCTTTAAATATTTTGAGTATACATTTGTTTCTTTAAACTCAGTTTTGTATGCATGGAGTTATACAATTCTGTAACAAATTTTCTCAGACAAATTGAATTTGAACACGTTAGTGTTCCACACATGAATGATCAGTGTGTGTTTGGAAATTGGGGGATTTTATATTTGGGAAGCAATGTTTATACAAGCAGCTAATTGGTAAAGATTACAATTTCATTTTCCATGGTCATAAAAACATCCTGTCCACATTAGTTATTACAGAGGAAATCTGGGGCAAAGCAGTTTAAGATGCCTGGTGTGCTGCAACTATATTTAAGAAGAAAAAAGATGAAACATTTGTGACTTTTATTAGAATAACAAATTTATTCCGGTGTCTTACAAGAACTAATTAATATTGGGCATAAAATAGTCTCATTACATAGGTCAATCCCAAGTTCCAAAGTTCTCCTTTAAAATAGGCAGCTAGCTCCTAGTGAATTTTATGAGCCACAAGCAAAGATGTGGAATAGTTTGCCCAGTTCTTAGTTTTGTGGCATGTATGACAGAATATACCATCTTTTTTAGTATTGGTGTTTTTTTTTTTTTTTTTAGAAATTATGGGCAGAAACGTTTCTATTTCTTTCTGCCTGATTTGAATGTGAGTTCACATTTTCCCATACCTATGAGAGAGCACTAGATATTTTCCGGTTACTTTACTTATTACCAATCTGATAGGTTAAAACTGATTTGTCATTTTTGTTTTTTTATTTAATTGATTACTATTGCTATGGATCAGCCTTTTCTTTTCTTTTTTTAAAAAAAAAAATAGAGGTGAGGTCTCACTAAGTTGCCCAGGCTGGTCTGTAACTCCTGAGGTCAAGTGATCCTCCCACCTCAGCTTCCTAAAGTGCTAGGATTGTAGACGTAAGCCACCATGCCTGGCCAGGAACAAACAGCTTTCCATAGGTTTATTAGATAATGCATTTCTTTTGTGAAAGGACTGTTAATACCTCTTTGTCTGTTTTCTCTTTGGGTGTTTATATTATACTGATTTGTAAGATGCTAGCATATTAAGGATATTCAGCTTCTGTCTTTCTGTTTCTTTTTTTTAATTTTATTTTACCACTTTTAAAATCAAGAGGTGTACATACTCATTGACTTTTTAAACTATGTCACAGTGAAGCATGGCAAACACTTCATAAGGTATAGGAGATATTCAGTGAATTATCACAAAGCCAAACCTTATGTAACTTGACCTAGGTGATGATATAAACATTGTAAAACCCCAAAAGTCAGTAGTGTACCTAAGGCTGGGAGTGGTAGGTGAGGTCTACCCCAGGTTCAGGCAATAATGTCCATTTTCTTTAGGGAATTTAAAATCAGTAAAATTATTTTACTTTTACCAATTATTTTAATTTTACCAACTTTTAGTTGGTCTGCTTTTTGTTATCTTGTGTTGGCCATTTAAAAAATGTTAGTGTGTGTGCATATATGTATAGTATCTGCTTTGTGGCTTACCTGTTAACTTTCTTTTTGACAAATAGAAGTTCTTAATTTTAATATAGTCCAGTTTATCTGTCTTTTCCTTTATGATGGGTGCTTGCTGTATCCACAAAGAGATACTCTTCTTTATTTTATTTTTATTTTTTATTTTTCTGAGAGGGAGTCTCACTCTGTTGTCCAGACTGGAGTGCAATGGCACAATCTCCGCTCACTGCAACCTCCGCCTCCCGGATTCAAACGATTCTCCTGCCTCAGCTTCCCGAGCAGCTGGGATTATAGGCGTGTACCACCATGCCTGGCTAATTTTTGTATTTTTAGTAGAGATGGGGTTTCACCATGCTGGCCAAGCTGGTCTCGAACTCCCGACCTAAGGTGATCTGCCCGCCTCAGCCTCCCAAAGTGCTGGGATTACAGGTGTGAGCCACCGTGCCCGGCCGAGATATTCTTCTATATTATATTTAAGGAGCATTATTATTTTGACTTTTATATTTAGTTCTGTAATCCATCTGAAATTAATATTTATGTGTGGTGTGAGTTGGAGGTTAAGTTGAATTTTGTTTTCCCTTATGAATAGCCAAATGACAGTGTCATTTGAAAAGATCTGATTTGCAATGCCAACTGTCTTGTACAGCAAGCATCCCTGTGTGATCTATTTCTGGGCCTTCTGTTCATTCTTTTCATCTGTTTGTCTAGTGACTGAGCTTTATAATATGTCCTGATCCAGAGAGAAAGTCTTTTTGTTATACTTCTTCAAGGACATCTTGTTTGCCTTGGCTGTTTGTATTTATGTATACATTTTAAAATCTTCTACTGGGCGTGGTGGCTTATGCCTGTAATCCCAGCACTTTTGGGAGGCCGAGGTAGGCGGATCACTTGAGGTCAGAAGTTCGAGAATAGCCCGGCCAACATGGTGAAGCCCCGTCTCTACTAAAGACACAAAAGATTAGCTGGGTATGGTGGTGCGTGCCTGTAATCCCAGCTACTTGGGAGGCTGAGGCTGGAGAACCACTTGAGTCCGGGAAGGGGAGGTCGCAGTGAGCTGAGATTGTGCCACTGCACTCCAGCCTGGGTGACAGAGTGAGACTCTGTCTCAAATAAATAAGTAAATAAATAAATAAAATCAGCCTGTAAATTTCTATTAAAAATTTGTTAGGATTGATTGGGATTATATTGGGTCTCTGGATCAATTTGGATAGAATTGACATCTTTACGGTGTTAAATTTCAAGAACATGGGATATCCCTTCACTTTTTTAGGTCCCTTTAATTTGTGAAAGTATTTTTTGTTTAATAGCTTTCTACATAGAAGGTTTTCCACTTTTTATATCTGGGAATTTGATAATTTTTGATGGTTTTAGGAATGGTGTTAAAAATATATTTCCTAGCTTTAATGCTGGTGTATAGAAATACTGTTGGTTTTTGAATATTAACTTTGATATCCCTCAACTTTGATAAGCTAATTTTTTCTGCTAGTTTATTTGTAGATTATTTTGGATTTTCTATGCGTACAATCTATGGAAAATGATAGTTTTTTTGGTCATTCCTAGCACTCATTTTTGTCTAGATTTCTACCTGTTCTCAGTGAAGAGATTTGTCTGAATTATATATAATCATTATTACTGGAAGCAGAAAGTCTTCCTAAATGAAAAATAACTACACCCCATTCTCATTTCTGAATTATCTTTGAATTTAAACCCAAATCTCAAAGGTGCCTCAATCCCAGTGAAAGTTAATATTATCTTTTAAGACAATGTTATAAATGTTCCTAATGGATTTATAAGCAAATCTTATGAAATCTTTAAAATTTAATTTTTTTTGAGACAGCTTTTAATGTGTATCTCAAGGACTT
>NW_016815607.1:11505-15161 GCF_001698545.2 Rhinopithecus bieti | reverse complement strand
CCCAAAGTGCTGGGATTACAGGCTTGAGCCACCGCGCCCAGCCGGCTGAACATTTCTTACATATAGAAGTAAATGGGCTGGGTACGTGGTTCACACTTGTAATCCCAGCACTTTGGGAGGCTGAAGCGGGCAGATCATCTGAGGTCAGGAGTTCAAGACCAGCCTGGCCAACATGGTGAAATCCTGTCTCTACTAAAATACAAAAATTAGCCGGGCATGATGGTGAATGCCTGTAATCCCACTACTCGGGAGGCTGAGATGGGAGAATCGTTTGAACCCAGGAGATGGTGGTAGCAGCTGAGATTGCACAACTGCACTCCAGCCTGGGCGGCTGAGCTAGACTCCGTCTCAAAAAAAAAAAAGAAGTAAATGGATGAGGCGAACCTCATTATCTTAGGAACATTTTAGCTTAATAGTAACAGGAAGATAGCTTTCAGAATGGGTTTAATCAGAATAATTAAACCCATTCTGTCAATACTGCTGGATTACAAATTAATTGCTGAATTTTGAGTACATTACTGAGAATTTGGTCAGAGAAATAGAATCACTGTGAGTATTATGGGTAAGGAACTTACATGGTAATCATACTGTACACAATTATAAGAGGTGCTGGGGATGGGAATATCTATCTGAAAAAGGAAGGACCTGAAAAAGGCACTAATAGATCCTCCTGAGGTCTTGGTACAGGTTGATAAATGAGAGCTTACTGGGAAAATTTTAAGAAGCCAAGTGTGTACAGTCACCAAAGTAGGCATGACAGAAGGCTTTTTTTCTGGAGAGTTCTGCGGAAGGCTGTTGCCTCCATGTAGCTGCTGCCTCTGTGGGTCCACAGCCAAGCATTTGTTGTTGGGTCTTGCTCTACCGTTGGTCAGATCAGAAGAAGACCTGGACACAGAGGGGACAAGAGGAGAGCAGGGACAAGCTGGAAACTGCCACACACCTCTGCATTTGTCATCACACTGTGTGACCATGAAGACCTTGTAAGGATTTGGCCATCTTGAAGTTGGTGTACTGTGCAGGAAAGGGAATTCTGGGAAACACAGTTCCCAGCTTGATCAAGTTCACAAGAGATTGATCCACTACATTGAGCTTCCCATTTTGAGCATCTCAAGTCTTTTTTTTTTTCTTATGTGTGGTTAAAATTTTATTTTTTTTTATTTTTTGTGGGTACATAGTAGTTATATATATTTATGGGGCACATGAGATCTTTTTATGCAGGTATACAATACATAATAATCATATCAGGGTAAATGGAGTAGTTATTACCTCAAGCATTTATCCTTTCTTTGTGTTACAATCCAGTTATACTCTTTTAGTTATTTTTAATTTTAATTTTATTCACTTTTTTTGAGACAAGGTCTGGTTCTGTTGCCCAGGCGGGAGTGCAGTGGTGCAATCACAGCTCACTGCAGCCTTGACCTCCGTGGCTCTAGCCATCCTCCCACTTCAGCCTCCCGAGTAGTTGGGACTACAAGCTTGCACTGCCACACCCAGCTAATGTTTGTAATTTTTGCAGAGACAAAGTCTCCTTATGTTGTCCAGGCTGATCCCTTAACTCCTGAACTCAAGCAGTCCCCTATCTTGGCCTCCCAAAGTGCTGGGATTACAGGCATGAGCCACTGTGCCCAGCCTAGTTACTTTATTTTGTTTCAATTTATTTACTTATTTATTTATTGTTTTTTTGAGATGGAGTCTCACTCTGTCACCCAGGCTGGAATGCAGTGGCATGACCTCAGCTCACTGTGACCAACTCCTCCCGGGTTGAAGCAATCCTGCAGATTCAGCCTCCCAAGTAGCTGGGATTACAGGCGGGCACCACCACACCTTGCTAATTTTTGCATTTTTTGTAGAGACAGGAGTCTCACTACGTTGGCCAGGCTGGTCTCAATCTCCTGACCTCAAGTGATCGGCCCACTTTGGCCTCCGAAAGTTCTGGGATTACAGGCATGAGCCACTGTGCCTGTCTGCTGCCTGGTTATTTTAAAATGTACAATAAATTATTGTTGACCATAGTCACCCTATTGTGCTATCAATTATTCATTCTGTCTAACTATGTTTTTGAACCCATTGAGTGTCTCTTTTGGTTTCATCTCATCGGTAGATGATAGCAATGTTAAAATACTTTGAGCCTCAAGATTTTCATTTCCTGATGGTATTTACTGAGGAATTTTAAATGCTGTACTTTGGATAGCTTTTGTTCTTTTACTTATTAACACCATGGCCTTTCCCTAGTGTATTTTACCATTACAGTGCATCTGTATCTTATTTTCTGACTTTTCTCATTGTTGTTAAAGTTTTACAATCCTAGTAAATGAATTCCAGGCCAGATAATATCATTTCAGTTTTGGAGAGGAAAACGAGTACAAACTTTAAGTATGAGTAACTTTACATAGTCTTTGGTGGATTTAGGTTAAAAATAACCAAGCATGCCATATGACATTGTGCTCCTTCTGAAACGATAATACTCCACTCTAGCAATAATAAATAAAAGGAGATTACCTTTTTCAGGAGATCTAAATTTATGTACTTCTAGGCTCTTTAAATACAGAGCATCAACATTTTGTTAGCTAGGTTGATATATTCAGCCAGCAAAATTATGTGGTTCGCTGTTCTCTGACTCTGCGACACATCGTTTGTGTTCTGGATCTATACCTTCTGTCTTCTGCAGTGCAAGTATAACATACATGCTTGCTAGTTTCTGATTTTTTTTTTTTTTTAATATGGATGATCTGACAGGGTAGGGGAGTTTAGGGCATGATAAGATATAGAAAGTGTTGAAAATAGTTTTCATTTATTTCCTTTTTGCAATCCATAATGGGGGGTTCATTTGCCTCTTTCCTATATAATTTTTCCTCTCTAGGATTGGAGAATCTCTTCTAATTTTTTTTTTTTTTTTTTTTTTTAAGACATGATCTCGCTCTGTCACCCAGGCTGGAGTGTAGTGGTGTGATTTCGGCTCACTGCAACCTCTCTCTCCTGGGTTCAAGCCATTTTCCTGCCTCAGCCTCCTGAGTAGCTGGGACTACAGGCACATGCTACCACGCCTGGCTAATTTTTGTAGTTTTAGTAGAGAGAGGGGAGTTTCACAGTGTTGGACAGGCTGGTTCTCAAGCTCCTGACTTCAAGTGATCCATCTGCCTCGGCCTCCCAAAATGCTGGAATTACAGGCGTGAGCCACTGTGCCCGGCCCTCTTCTAATTTCTTTTAAGAGCATTCACTGATAATAACTGAAGTATCCTGGAGAGTTATATGAACCTCTTAGATGTAGTCATAGAATATTTAATATATTCTGTTGGCTTTTAGTATCTGTTCACTTTTATTATGGTACAGTAATTTTTTTTTTCCAGTAGGTGCTTGTCACCCAAGTAAACACTACATTTTCCAGTCTCCTTTAAAGCCAGATGTGGTAGAGAATTAAATCTTGTCCAGTAGGATATGAATGAAGACGTTGGGTACATCTTGGGTGTTTTGCCCTGAAAGGAATGGAGTTTTGCCCTCCCTGTCCTCTACTTTCCCCTCTTCTCTGTGGCTGGGATATGGGGAAATTGGTGAGAGCTGAGTTAGATATCTTGGGCTGTGATATGGACAGTGCTGGAAATGCTTACCTAGACTTTTACATGAGAGAGAATAATGAACTTCTCTCTTTTTTTTTTTTT
>NW_016815607.1:5842-11188 GCF_001698545.2 Rhinopithecus bieti | reverse complement strand
TTCACTATGTTGGTCAGGCTGGTCTTGAACTCCTGACCTCGTGATCTGCCCGCCTCGGCCTCCCAAAGTGCTGAGATTACAGGCGTCAGCCACCCTGCCCAGCAATGATTTTTTAATGTGAAGGGATGTTGAATTTTGTCAAAAGCCTTTTCTGTATCACTTGAGATGATCATGGATTTTGTTTTTCTGTTTTTTGTTTGTTTGTTTGTTTTGTTTTGTTTTTTGAGACAGAGTCTTGAACTGGGCTGGAGTGCAGTGGCATGATCTCGGCTCACTACAACCTCTGCTAGTTTTTTGTATTTTTACTGGAGACGTGTTTTCACTATGTTGGCCAGGCTGGCCTCAAACTCCTGACCTTGTGATCCACCTGCCTCGGCCTCCCAAAGTGTTGGGATTACAAGTGTGAGCCACTGTACTCGGCCTGCTTTTCTGTTTTTTTTGAGATAGAGTCTCACTCTTGCCCAGGCTGGAGTGCAGTGGCGATCTCAGCTCACTGCAACCTCCGCCTCCTGGGTTCAAGCGATTCTCTCCTGACTCAGCCTCCTGAGTAGCTGGGATTACAGGCACGCGCCACCACACCTGGCTAATTTTTGTATTTTTAGTAGAGACGGGGTTTTACCCTGTTGGCCAGGCTGGTCTCAAACTCCTCACTTCATGTGATCCGCCCACCTTGGCCTCCCAAAGTGCTGGGATTACAGGCGTGAGCCACCACGCCCGGTTTAAACTTTGTAATTTTTATTTCATTTCTTCTTTGTTTTTTTTAGACAGTGTCTTGCTCAGTTGCCCAGGCTGGAGTGCAGTGGCACAATCACGGCTCACTGCATCCTTGACCTTCTGGGCACAAGCGATCCTCCCACCTCAGCCTCCTGAGTAACTGGGACCACAGGCATGCCCACCATGCTTGGCTAATTTTTAAAAAAATTTTTGTAGACTCAGGGTCTCCCTGTGTGGTCCAGGCTGGCCTCAAACTCCTGGGCTCAAGCTATCCTCCTGCCTCTGCTTCCCAAAGTGCTGGGATTACAGGCATGAGCCACTGTACCTGGCCTGAACTTTGTAATTTTATGAGAACATTTTAAGAAAATGCTAATTGGAAAATTATCATCTCTACTCTTTTTGCTGTCAAATATTATATACATCATTTATAATTTATTTTAGCCTTATAATACTTAGTATTAATACAATGAGAACTGGTGGTGATACTTCAGTGTTCCAAACTCAGTCTACTGCTTTTCTTGGAAAAGATGATGAAAATAACTACTTTAATGTTTGTGGTTATTGCTCTTTTCTAGTATCTGAATTTTAAAAATATATAGAGTTATGTTTACTCATATAACAAATTTTAGATTTTGTTCTTACAACGTATTTCCAAAACAAGTGACATTACTATTCCTATTTCTTAGTAACTTGTATAACTCAAGATCAGAAAATTTATGTTGATCAGACCTTGAAATCAGGGTTAAGCATTCATATTTGAACAGAGAAAAGGTTTCTTGAGTATTTTCTCTGCCTTATGTTTTTCTTACTGTGCTCATCCAAATTGTCTCATTTCTTTGGTTCAATTTTCATGTACTTTGTGAACTCTCTCACTAGGTGCTTATATGTTTATAATTTTTATCCCTTCCTGATGGATTGACTCTTATCACTGTAAGATGTCCTTCTTTATCTTTTTTTTATTTTTGAGTTGGGAGTCTCACTGTGTTGCCCAGGCTGGAGTGCAGTGGTATGACCTCATCTCACTGTAACCTTCGCCTCCTGGGCTCAGGCAGTCCTCCTGCCTCAGCCCCCCAAGTAGCTAAGATCATAGGCATGCACCACTATGCCCTGCTACTTTTTTGTATTTTTGATAGAGACAGATTTTCACCATGTTGTTTGGGCTGGTCTCAACCTCCTGGGCTCAAGTGATTCACCTGCCTTGACCTCCCAAAGTACTGGGATTACAGGCATGAGCTACCATACCCAGCATCCCTCTTTATCTTTAGTAATTGATTTTTGATTGCCAGTTACTGATTATTGGTTGATAGTGATTATTAATAAAGTCCACATTTTATTCAGTTTTTTTAGTTTTTTACCTAATACTTTTAAAAGTCTTAACATCTAGTTCGTTTGATTTTAATACAGCCATTCCAATTCTCTTATGCATGTATATCTTTATCCTTTCACTTTCAACTTATTTGTATCTCTGAATGTAAAATATGCCTCCCATAACAGCATATAGTTGAATCTTTTTATTTTTATTTTTTTTGAGACAGAGTCTCGCTCTGTTGCCATGCCAGAGTGCAGTGGCACAATCTTGGCTCACTGCAACCTCCACCTCCTAGGTTCAAGCGATTCTCCTGCCTCAGCCTCCTGAGTAGCTGGGACTACAGGCACGTGCCACCATGCCCAGCTAATTTTTGTATTTTTAGTAGAGATGGGGTTTCACCATGTTGGCCAGGATGGTCTTGATCTCTTGACCTCGTGATCTGCTCACCCTGGTCTCCCAAAGTGCTGGGATTACGGGCATGAGCCACTGCACTCGGCCCTGAATCTTGTTTTTTATTTTTTATTTTTATTACTATTTTTTGAGATGGAGTCTCACTCTGTCATTCAGGGTGGAGCATAATGTTGTGAGCTGGGTTCAAGAGATTCTCCTGCGTCAGCCTCCTGAGTAGCTGAGACTGCAGGCACGTGCCACCACGCGTGGCTAATTTTTGTATTTTTAGTAGAGATGGTGTTTTGCCATGTTGGCCAACCTGATCTTGAACTCCTGACTTCAAGGGATCTGTCCACCTTGGCCTCCCAAAGTGCTGGGATTACAGATGTGAGCCACCGCGCCTGGCTGAATCTTTTAAAAATCCAATCTGACGATCTTTGCATTTTGATTGGATTGTTTAATCCTTTCACATTTAATATAGTTATTGATATGTTTGGATTTACATCTATTATTTTGCTATTTGTTTACTGTATTTTTCATGGGTTTTTTTTTTTTTCTGTTTCTCCTTTACTGTTTTATTTTGTATTAAGGGAAAAATTTCAAGTGTAACATTTTAATTTCTTTAAGTTTTTTTTAGTTTTTTTGGAGTTATTTTCTTAGTGTTGCTCTAGGACTTACCATATACATACTTATCAGAATCTTCTTCAGATGTATGCTAACTTAACTCCAGTAAGATATAGAAACCATTCCTTCCATGTAGCTCTATTCTCTCTTCCTTTTTGTGATGTTATTGTTATACATGTCTATTTATGTTAAAACCTGAGATATGTTGTTAAAATGATACCTTTATATAATTTCATATTTTAAGGAAGTTAGGAGAATAAAGGAGAGGAAGTATATATTTGTAGTTTGTTATATGAACCTTCTTATTTACCATTTCTGGTTTCCTTAATTTCTGAAGAAATTTGAGTTACCATCTGGTATCATTTCCTTACTCCAGTATAGCTTTGTTCCCACCCACCTCCTCTGTGCTTTAGTGGCCCTTTAACAAAAATTCGTGTGGAGTCATGTTACTGTCTTGTGTCACTTGTTTTCAGTACTTTCTTTAGTATTTTTTGTAAGTTGGATATTCTAGCAATGAATTCTCTCAAGTTTTTATTTATCTTGGAATGTCTTTATTTTGCCATCACTTTTGAAACATAGTTTTGTTGGATATGAAATTCTTGGTTGACAAGTGTTTCTTTTCCCTTTTCTTTCATCGCTTTGAATGTGTCATCTTACTGCCTTTCAGTTTCCATTGTTTGTTTCTTTTCTTTTTTTTTGAGACGGAGTCTCACTCACTTTGTCGCCCAGGTTGGAGTGCAGTGGTGCTATCTCAGCTCACTGCAACCTCTGCCTCCCGGGTTCAAGTGATTTTCCTACCTCAGCCTCCCAAGTAGCTGGGATAACAGGCGTGCGCCACCACACCTGGCTAATTTTTGTATTTTTAGTAGAGATGGGGTTTCGCCATGTTGGCTAGGCGGATCTCAAACTCCTGACCTCAAGTGATCTGCCCACCTCAGCCTCCCAAAGTGTTGGGAGTACAGGTGTGAGCCACTGTGCCTGGCCAGTCTCCATTGTTTCTAATCAGAAGTCAACTATTAATTTTATTGAGGATCCCTTGTATGAGATAAGTTGTTTTTCTCTTGTTGCTTTTTTTTTTTCTTAAATATATATTTTGTTGTGGTTGTTGTTTTTGAGATGGAGTCTTGCTTTTTTGCCCAGGCTGAAGTACAGTGGTGCGATCTCGGCTCACTGCAACCTCTCCCTCTCGGGTTCAAGTGATTCTCCTGCCTCAGCCTCCTGAGTAGAGTACCTGGGACTACAGGTGTGCGCCACCATGCCCGGCTAATTTTTGTATTTTTAGTAGCGACGGGGTTTCACTATGTTGGCCAGGCTGGTCTTGAACTCCTGACCTCAAGTGATCTGTCTGCCTTGACCTCCCAAAGTGCTGGTATTACAGGCATGAGCCACCACACCTGGTCTTAAATATATTTTTTGATATAGAGATGGGGTCTTGCTGTATTAACCAGGCTGGTCTTGGACTCCTGGCCTGAAGCTATCCTCCTATCTTGGCCTCCCAAAGTGCTAGGATTATAGGCGTGAGACACGGCGCTGGGCCTCTCTTGCTGCTTTCAAGATTTTCTATACCTTTCAGCATTTTGACTATGATGTGTCTGGGTGTGGATCTCTTTTTGTTTATTGTATTTGGAGTTTGTTGAGCTTCTTGGATGTGTAGATAAATGTTTTTCATCACATTTGAGAAGTTCTCAGCCACTATTTCTTAAGTATTTTTTTCTGTTCTCTTTCTTCTCCTCTGGTATTCCTATTACATGTATGTTGTGGTGTATTAGTCCAGGCTCTCCAGAGAAACAACCAAAAGGGGATGATGAGATAGATAGATACGCTTAATGGTATCCCATGTTTCTCTGAGGTTCTGTTCGTTTTTCATTTTTTCTGTGTTCTTCAGATTGCATAATCTCTATCAATCAGTCTTCAGGTTCACTGATTCTTCTGCTAGCTGAAATCTGTTCACCTCTAGTGAGTTTTTAAAAATAAGCTTCCTAATTTAGAATAGGTTTTGGTTTACAGGAACATTCCAAAGATAGTAGAGAGTTTCCATGTACCTCACATGTAGTTTTCCCTATTATTAATATCTTATATTGGTATGATACATTCATTCTAATTAATAAACCATATTGTTAGTGATTACTGATTACTGATATTCAAAGTTCATACTTTATTCAAATTTCCTCAGTTTTTAATCTAATATCTTTTTTTTTCTGCTCCAGGATCTCGTGTAGGATATTATATTACATTTAGTTGTCATATCTTCTTAGACTCCTCTTGGCTGTTACAGATTCTCAGACTTCCTGTGTTTTTGATGAACAGTT
>NW_016815607.1:0-1534 GCF_001698545.2 Rhinopithecus bieti | reverse complement strand
TTTTTTTTTTTTTTTTTTTTTGAGACAGTATCGCTCTCTCACCCAAGCTGGAGTGCAGTGGTGGCATGATCTCGGCTCACTGCAACCTCTGCCTCCTGGGTTCAAGCGATTTCCTGCCTCAGCCTCCTGAGTAGCTGTGATTACAGGTGTGCACCACCATGCCCAGCGAATTTTTGTATTTTTAGTAGAGATGAGGTTTCACCATGTTGACCAGGCTGGTCTCGAACTCCTGACCTCAAGTGATCCCCTGTCTCGGTCTCCCAAGGTGTTGGGATTACAGGCGTGAGCCACCACCACTCCTGGCTGCATAATCAATTCTTAATTATTTATGAATTGTTAGAATGGTTTATCCCAAGCCCATTTCTTTCTCTGTATCTTTTGTTTGTTTGTTTTTGACACAGGATCTCAAAAATCATCACTAGATGCTAAATCTATAGGGAATTATTATTATTATTTTGAGTCAAGATCTTCTGCTGTCACCCCATCTAGAATGTGGTGGCAGGATCTCTGCTCACAGCAGCCTCTGCCTTTCGGGCTCAAGCGATCCTTCCACCTCAGCCTCCTCAGTAGCTGGGACCACAGGGATATACCACCATGCCCGCTGATTTTGTAATTTTTAGTAGAGCCAGGGTCTCACCATGTTGCCCATAATAAATAACAACTAAGACCTCATGGTTGTCAATCATGTAATATTATTTTCCATTTGCTCCATGTCTATTCCCAGTTTCAGTTAGTAGAGTCCTGATATACCCAGTAGTCAAGTCAGAATTTTTTTTTCTTTTTTCTTTTTAATATAATTTTGATTTTACAAACCCTGGCCTATAGGTCAAAGCAGAAATGTTAGCATCATCTAGACTTTTCCATTTCTCATTCATCAACTATTTTTAAATTGTCACTGTGTCTTTTGATTACATCTCTTAAATACCCCAACTTTATCTGCCTTTCTCTGTTCCCACTGTTGCTGCTTTAGTTTAAGTTTCATTATTTTGTGCCTGGCCTCTATAAATCAGTAGCTTTCTGACTAGTGTCTGCCCTAACTCTCTTCCAGCCTCCATGGTGATTTTTCTGAAGTATAACACTGGTAAAATACTCAGCTTAAACCTTCTCTTGATTTCTTGTTGTCTACAGCAGCAGCCTTCAAACTTCTTGTAAGGCAGTTAGACCCTTTCTTCAAATATAGGGTGTCAACAAAATTTCAACAAATTGAGTCTCAGAGATCTGATTGGCTTTTATTAATGATTCATGGACCAGGTAGCATCCAGTCTACAAAACAGAAAGTTCTAATGACCTACACTGAGTGGGTACATTTTGTATGCACAGAAAAGTGGAGGAAAGCAGGACCAAGGATCAAATAGTGAATTGGTCATTTCTAGGTTACTTTCCTTATAGGGAATCTTGGCTCAAGGCAATTTAGCTATCATCTTTCTCCTGATTTCTTAGGTGGTCAGATTTTACAAGTAAACGAGTTAGGTTTTGGTTTGGTAACTTGGAACCTTAGCCTGAGTGGCTCCATTTGGGCCTGCTGTTCTTTCTT
>NW_016815606.1:0-1476 GCF_001698545.2 Rhinopithecus bieti | reverse complement strand
AACCAAATACCGCATGTTCTCACTCATAGGTGGGAACTGAAAAATGAGATCACTTGGACCCAGGAAGGGGAGCATCACACACCAGGTCCTACTGCGGGGAGCAGGGAGGGGGGAGGGATGGCATTAGGAGATATACCTAATGTAAATGACGAGTTAATGGGTGCAGCACACCAACATGGCACATGTATACATATGTAACAAACCTGCACGTTGTGCACATATACCCTAGAATTTAAAGTATAAAAAAAAAATTCTAATTTGGAATACCTTAATTCTTGTCAAGAGTCTAGTTTTTATGTGTCTTTGTTTATTCAAATTTACCTGAGGGCAAGTCTGAGGACCCATACAGGTTTGATGATCACAAAATTATCAACTGCCCTGAGGGCAGTAACTGCATCTCTGTTTCATTCCTTTTCTAGATCCTTCTCTAGATTTACTTTTCTTTCTTGAAGTTTCTGCATTTTTCTTTCAACTCTACTAGGCATTTTAAGCACTCTTGAAACTTCCTGAGCATTTTCAGCTGTTGCCTCAGAAGAAACTTGCTGTTATATAGAATATTATTTCCAAAAATACATAAGTAAAATATTTCAGATAGACATTTTGTAGCTGACAATAGTGCTTCATGAGAAATCTACGGTTTCTTATTCCAGAATAGCTTCTGATCCCAACAGTGTACCATATATTAGTAATAATTTGTAGAATTTGATGATTTTTAATATGTAAATAATAACTTTATGTGTTTAAGACATTTCTATACATATCATTCACCAAATAATTTTCAACATTAAAAAAATAATTTTATGTGTTGAATAAATTTGTAAAGATATCAGTCTCTACTGAATATGATCCAAATGAGTATTTATTTACCTATTTTAAGACAGCTTTGTTGAAATAATTGGATTCCAATCACCATGCTTCCTTCTTAGTACTTACCTAAATCCTTAAAAAAAAATCAGTTTGAATTTTGTACCTAACCCAAATGCTATTTTAAATAACCTCAAATTATATTTGCATGTGGCTAGATGGCTAGACAATACTTTTCGGTTACAGTTTACAATTTTAACTGGTAGATTTTATTGTTATTCACAGAAAATGCAACCTGTAGGAGTTCTGCTTTCATAACATTATTTATACTTTTGGAGCCTTAAACCTTAAAGTTTTAAGATTTTTTTTTTTAATAACCAAACATAATCTGTATACCCTGGTTTCCACAGTAATTGTTGTTCACGTGTCTATCTTTCTAACTAATCAATGTTTCTAATAAAGTTAGTTAACATTTGTTGTTAATTTTTCCTATATACTAAAACAAATTATTTTATAGTTTTAATGCCCCCTATGAAAACTGTAAAATCTGCCAATTTATTTTCTAAATGAACCTATGTGCTATACATAAATGTGTATTTGAATATATAACTAATATAGCATATGTAAATTAAATATAGAATATATAATAAATGTATATTATAAAATAGATAA
>NW_016815605.1:0-1705 GCF_001698545.2 Rhinopithecus bieti | reverse complement strand
TTATCTTTGTGAGATGATTACATATATCACAGAGAAGTTTCCTAGAAAGCTTCTTTCCAGCTTTTGTCTGAGGCTATTTCCCTTTTAATCATGGGCATCAACATGTTCCCGAATACCACTTGGTACCTGATTCTCCAAAAGGGTTTCCCCGACGCTGTATGAGAAGAGAGGTATAACACTGTGAGTGGAATGCACACGTCACAAAGCAGTTCCTCGGAAAGCGTCTCTCCAGTTTCAGTCTGAACATGTTTCCTTTTTCACCGTAAGCCTCAAAGTGCTCCCGAATGTCCATCACACGCTAAACATACACAGGGTTATAAAACTACTCAACGTAAGGAGAGGCTTAACTAAGTGAGAGGAATTAAGACGATACAGAGTAGTTTCACAGAAAGCTTCCTTCTGGAATTTACCTGAGGATATTTCTTTCTCCATGTTCTAAGGATCATTCCCAAGTGTCCTTCCTCAGATTCCACAAAAACAGTGATTTCAACCTGCTCAATCCAAAGAATGGTTTAAATCTACGAGAGGAATACACACATCACAAAGCAGTTGCTCAGAAAGTTACTCTGCAGGTTTCATCGGAAGATGTTTCCTTGCTCACTACAAGCCTCCCTGCATCACTAAATATCCCTTCACAGATTCCTGAAAGACAGAATTTCGAAGTTGGGCAACATAGAGTAAGCATAACTTCTGTGAAGTGAATGCACATGTCAGAGAGCAGATTCTTGGAATGCTTCTTCCTCGAATTTCTTTCAGTGTATTTCATTATTCGCCATAGCCCTCAGTGTGCTCCGAAATATCACTTTTTCTGTTTCACAGGAACAGTGTTCAAACACTGACTTGTGAGAAAAGAGGTATAACTCCCTGAGCAGAATGCATACATCACAAAGTAATTTCTCAGAAAGCTTCTTTCGAGTTTTTATCTGATGATATCTCCTTTTTCATCGAACGCCAGAATGTGATCCCGAATGTCCCTTCCCGGATCCGTGCATGACGGATTTTCCAAACTGCGTAATATAAGAAAGGTCTTAATTATGCCAGATGAATAGATATATCTAACACGAAGCAGTTTCACAGAACTCTTCTTTCCAGTTTTTGTTTGAGGATATTTCCTTTATCACCATAGCCGTCCATATACTCCCAAATGTCTCATGGTAGCTTTTTCACCAAAAGGGATTCCGGAATCCTCTAGGAGAAGAAAGGTGTATATCTGTGAGTGGAATGCACATGTGACAAAGCAGCACCCCAGAAAGCTTCCTCCAGTTTCTATCTGAAGGCATTTCCTTACTCGCCATAACCCTCAAATCGCTCCTGAATGTCCCTTCACAGTCTAAACAAAAACAGTGCTATGATACCTCTCAATGAAAAGAGAAGCCTAACTGTGTGAGCGGAATTCACGTGACACAGAGCAGTTTCACAGAAAGCTTCCTTCTGATTTCCCTCTGAGGTTCTTTCTTTTTCAGGATATTCTAAAGAGACTCTCCAAATGTACTTTCTCAGATTCCACAGAAACAGTGATTTCAAACTGCTAAATCCAAAGAATGAATTAACTCTTTGAGGTGAATACAAACATCACAAAAGAGTTGTGCAGGAAGCTTCTCTACAATTTTCCATGGGAGACATTTCCTTGCTCGACACAGGCCTCCGGTTGCCCCTTACTATCCCTTCGCAGAACCTCAGAGGCCGAAATTCAAACTGGGAAATG
>NW_016815604.1:0-1704 GCF_001698545.2 Rhinopithecus bieti | reverse complement strand
GTGTCACTATCACCCAGGATGGAATGCAATGGCTAAATCATGGCCCACTGCAGCCACAATCTCCTGGGCTCAAGCAGTTCTCCTGCCTCAGCCTCTTGAGTAACTGGGACTACAGGCTTGTGCCAGTGCGCCCAGCTAATTTTTACTTTTTTTTGTAGAGATGGGTGTCTTACTTTGTTGCCCAGGCAGGTCTCAAACTCCTGAGCTCAAGCAGTCTGCCCATCTTGGCTTCCCAAAATGCTGGGATTACAGGCATGAGCTACCATGCAGGGCCAAAAGAACCATTTTTAACTAACATTTTAATTGTGAATGCTGAAACATCGATTATTTATATTTTATCCTTACTATATGTGATAGGCAAAATCCTTGGAACCCATCTACTCCAAATCCCAGCCATTTATACAAAAACACCAACCAAAACTTAGATATAATTATCCTTTAGATATTTTGAATTGTTGACTATCTTATAGTTGTAAATGTGGGATTTTTTAAAAAGCAAGTATTGAAAAATCTTTTCCATTCTTATCAGCTTTAAGGAAGTTGATGACTTTCTTAAAATACAAACTAGGACTGGGCATGGTGACTCATGCCTGTATTCCAGCACTTTGGGAGGCTGAGGTGGGAGAATTGCTTGAATCCAGCAGTCTGAGACCAGCCTGGGCAACATAGTGACACCTCGTCTCTACAAAAAACAAAACAAAAAAAATTAAATTAGCCGGGTGTGGTGTTGTGCACCCTTAGTACCAGCTACTCAGGAGACTGAGGAGGGAGGATTGCTTGAGCCCAGGAGGTTGAGGCTGCAGTGAGCTGTGATTATACCACTGTGTGCCAGCCTAGGCAACAGAAAAAAAAAAAAAAAGCAATCCTATAATTAATTGAGCCATTACTTTCCCCTTCTCATCCAAGGGGAGAAAAGCGTTGTTGCCTTTTCAGTTTGTAAGTGATTCTCTAGATTAGAATGAGTACATTTGGGCCAGGTGAGGTGGCTCACGCCTGTAGTCCCAGCACTTTGGGAGACCGAGCTGGGTGGATCTCGAGGTCAGGAGTTCAAGACCAACCTGGCCAAGATGGTGAAACCCCGTCTCTACTAAAAGTACAAAAATTAGCCAGGTTCAGTGGCAGGTGCCTGTAACCCCAGCTACTCGGGAGGCTGAGGCAGGAGAATGGCTTGAACCCAGGGGGGCAGAGGTTGCAGTAAACCGAGATGGCATCAATGCACTCCAGCCTGGGTGACAGAGCGAGACTCCATCTCAATAAATAAATACATAAATAAAAATAAAAGAATGAGCACATTTGAGAAAGAAAAGATTTGATGTTAGTGAAAGCAGCACATTCTTTCTGGGGTCATATGCTTCTTCTGCAGGCTAAGAAATTCAACTGCTTGGCCAGGCACAGTGACTCATGCCTGTAATCCTAGCACTTTGGGAGGCCGAGGCAGGCAGATTGCCTGAGCTCAGGAGTTCGAGACCAGCCTGGGCAACAATGGTGAAACCCTGTCTCTACTAAAATACAAAAAATTAGCCGGGCATGGCTGCGTGTGCCTGTAGTCTCAGCTACTCGGGAGGCTGAGGCAGGAGAACTGCTTGAACCCTGAAGTGCGGTGAGCCGAGATCATACCACTGCACTTCAGTCTGGGCAGCAGAGCAAGACTCCATCAAGAAGGAAGGAAGGAAGGAAGGAAGGAAGGAAGGAAGGAAGGAGGGA
>NW_016815603.1:0-1476 GCF_001698545.2 Rhinopithecus bieti | reverse complement strand
TTGGAATAAAAAAATATTTTTTGAAAATCCAAATGGTTTCAGAGGAAATTATCTTTGCTGGTTGTTGGTCAACCTGAGACAAAAGGGAATCATTTAAGAGTAAAAGCCTAAGACCCCCATTTTTTTGGTAAGCTACTCAGGAGACAAGATATGGGTAATACTGATTAATGACAATTTCAATCTGGCCCTACATCCCCATCTCCCAAAACACCAACTGAGCAATGAATTAGAAACCAAAGTGCCTGCTCTCATTTTATTTCCTCTCCTTGAGCTCGAAAGTTCTTTCATGGAAGGGGCTACAAGAAAGGAAGAAAAAACAAAAGAGGTAAGGATCCCACCAATTCTCAGATTCGATCCTAAATAATCAAGAGTTGACTCCGGCCGGGCGCAGTGGCTCACGCCTGTAATCCCAGCACTTTGGGAGGCTGAGGTGGGCGGATCACAAGGTCAGGAGTTCCAGATCAGCCTGGCCAACATGGTGAAACTCCATCTCTACTAAAACACAAAACTTAGCCGGGCAAGGTGGCAGGTACCTGCAATCCTAGCTACTCGGGAGGCTGAGGCAGGAGAATAGGTTGAACCTGGGAGGCAGAGGTTGCAGTGAGCCGAGACCACTGCACTCCAGCCTGGGCAACTAGATGAGACTTCATCTCAAAAAAAAAAAAAAAAAAAAAAAAAGAGTTGACTCCACTGTGGTCATACACATCAAAAAGTGAGACTTACTGTCATTCCTTTCATTTGTATCTATTATGCTTCAAATATTGTGCTTTTCAGAGCTAGCTAGTCTCTTAAATGTGATACCTTAATATTCAGAATGTGTAGATTGTGGGAAAATTGATGTTCCTCTGAGCATCTCAATCTTGCATTAGCAGACTCTTTTGCATTTAATTTTGTCCCCTGTTTATATTAAAGACAGAAGAGGTTTCTTCTGACATGAGGAATTTAAAAATGTATGTAGGTAAAGTCCTTTAGAGTCTCCTATTTTTCATCTGCTTATGAGGGCTGGTGGGAACAGCTTTTTTCCCAGATGTTAAAGTTCCAGATGATCTACAATTGTTCTGAATGCATTGACCTTACAGTGGATTTGTTTCTAGAAAACAACTGGAACAAGTAATCTGCTAAACGCATCCAATTGACGTTCCTGTGTCAGCTTTTTAGAACTACTGATTATCCCTAAGATAAGTTAAACTTTAGGAAAGAATATGTTGAGTTTTCTACACATATACAAACGTCTGAGGTTAGAGCAATTCAGTCCAAATGTGATTCTGCAAAAACCTAGAAAATAAGCCCACATAATAATTATTTTCTGTTTTTAATTAACACGGTAGCACGCCTTTTTTTAAAAAAATATTGGAGATTTGTGTTTTTAGGGTTATTTAAGTGAGACATTAATAGTATTGCAAGACATTTTAAAATAATTGAAACTTATTCTTCTTAAATTTTAGAAAATATGGCACATGACCTTTGTATTGCTTC
>NW_016815602.1:0-1055 GCF_001698545.2 Rhinopithecus bieti | reverse complement strand
TGTTTAAAAAAAAAAAAAAACCCTCTAAAAAAAAACCTAACCCCCAATTGTGAAGAGTTCAACTAGAACCCTCTTCTCTCTTCTAAGCTTCTAATACATCAAGTAAGCAGTGCTAACCTTACAGAATTATAATCATGACTAACACTTATTCTAAAGTATTTGTTATAATTTGGTCATCAGAGCACCAGTATTATTGATAATTTCCTAAAATTTAGAAATAGTTTTGTTATACACATGGATTTTCTCATGTTAAAGTTTTTATTTACCCTACAGAATTCTAAATTATTTGGGATAGACAGCAAGTCTTTTTCTACCTCTGCATGCATGCATATATATGTATTTTTTTTTTTTTTGAGACAGAGTCTTGCTTTATCATCCAGGCTGGAGTGCAATGGCATGATCTCGGCTCACCACAACCTCCACCTCCCAAGTTCAAGTAATTCTTGTACCTCAGCCTCCCAAACTGGGATTACAGATATGTACCATCACTCCCAACTAATATTTTGTACTTTTAGTAGAGACAGGGTTTTGCTATATTGGCCAGGCTGGTCTCAAACTCCTGGCCTCAAGTGATCCTCCCACCTTGGCCTCCCAAAGTGCTGGGATTATAGGCATGAGCCACTTTGCCCGGCCTTCACCTCTGTATTTTTCACAGCACCAAATAGAGTCCCTTATACATAGTATAGCTATTCAAAAATATGTTTGAATACTTTTTCTTTATAGTTTCTAGCTATAGTGAGGTTTTTTACTCATATGCTTACATTGTAATAGTAACATACATAGTAATAGTATATTTAATTACTCTAAATATGATCTTAAAATATCATTCCTGCCATCAAATAAATCAAATCAAATTAGAAAATTCCCTCCAACAAATAAAAAGCTAATCATCTCTCTTCACAAATATATTTAGGGAATACTTTTAAATTTTAAGTTATTTCTTTTAGATCTAGTTTACTAAGCAGTATCATATTCACATGAATTGGTAACTAAAAGTTATTTTGCTAATTTGAAACATAAAATATTAAAACATAGTCTCACATATATATTTAATA
>NW_016815601.1:0-1461 GCF_001698545.2 Rhinopithecus bieti | reverse complement strand
AAGCTTTTCTCTTTTCCTTATTTTGCTGAGTTTTTAATTTGAATACATGTTAACTTTAACAATTTTTTCCTCTATCTCTTGAAATGCTATTTCTTTCCTTTTAATGTCTTAAAGTTGTAAACTGTATCAAAGGGTTTCTAATATAACACAGCTACACTGTAAAATTTCAAAAGGTACCAGGAGTTAAGCGATGCCCCAGTAATACAATATTATGTTATTCTTTCATTCTTGTGATAAATCCAATTTGGTCATGAGGTTTCCTTAAGAGATGGCTAGATCCTTGTTAACTTTTTATTTACAATTTTTTGCATTTATTTTTGGAATTGTGCTTGGCCATATAATTTTCCTCCTGCATTTTCCTTGATTTTGACTTCAAGGTTGTATTAGCCTCATTTTAAAAGCTAGCATTTGGAAATAATTTTCCTTTAGTATTTTGGTTACCGTTTGTATAAGATTCTGATTATTTAATTTTTGAATGTTTAGGAGACATTCTCTGTAAAGCTATTTTGTTCTGATGCAAGTGTGTTCTGTGTAAATTTTAATTACTGATTAATCTTTTTAATCATTATGGGATATTTGGGTTTGTGGAAGACTGTGGCAAATTTTCTGTTTTATCCACATTTCAATGAAATACTCTTATATTTTTATATGTACTTCATGTGTAGTTATATTTCATTTATGTCCTATTACTTTTGACTTGTACTTTTTCTCTTTTTTGTTGAGCAGTCTTTATTAGAAAACATATTTTATCTTGGTTTGCTTCTTATTTGAGATAGGAAATATAGCATAACAGTGATATATATAGACCTTGGAATCAGATGGTTTAACTCAAGAGGTGATTAAGAGAATTACATTTGATTAAACACACAAAATTATTTGAGCCTCCCAAAAAGTAATTTTTCAATACATTTTAGCTATTACTATAATTAAGTTCCAAATTTTCTATCATTTAACCCAGTTTATATTTTGTAGCATTCATTGCTCTCTGACATTATCATTTTTACTCATCTTATTTATTTAATTTTAAAATTGAGTATAGATTTTCTGTCCTCATTTTCCACAATAAAAGGGATTTTATTTTTTCCTGGTAACCATTATGTCCAAAGCTAGAATCATGCTGAATATGTAGCAGAAAGTCAAAAAATTAATTAAGTATTTTTTTAAGTAGATTATTTCCTAATGAAGTGCTAGATGCTATTAGAATGGTAAACTGGGGAGGAAAGTTTGATGTGGAAAAGACATTGAGAAATATTTGGAGTAAGGAACATTACAGAAATGAATGAGATTGTTGATGAATAGTTCTGCATACAAAAAATTCAACATGAACAAATTACCTTTCTTCAGGGACTTGAATTGGGAATGAAAGAGTGGGAAAAATAAACTACTTTATAGCTTTGTCTGTTTTTGACTTTTGTGCCTTCAATACAAGAGGTGTTTTAGAAATATTTGTTGATGGCCGGG
>NW_016815600.1:0-1047 GCF_001698545.2 Rhinopithecus bieti | reverse complement strand
CTACAAAGAGAATAAAATACCTAGGAATCCAACTTACAAGGGATAGGAAGGACCTCTTCCAGGAGAAAAGAAACCACTGCTCAGTGAAATAAAAGAGGACACAAACAAATGGAAGAACATTCCATGCTCATGGATAGGAAGAATCAATATTGTGAAAATGGCCATACTGCTCAAGGCAATTTATAGATTTTATGCCATCTCCATCAAGCTACCAATGACTTTCTTCACAGAATTGGAAAGAACTACTTTAAATTTCATATTGAAGCAAAAAAGAGCCTGCATTGCCTAGATAGTCTTAAGCAAAAAGAACAAAGCCGGAGGCATTATGCTACCTGATCTCAAACTATCCTACAAGGCTATAATAACCAAAACAGTATGGCATTGGGACCAAAACAGACATAATGACCAATGGAACAGAACAGAGTACTCAGAAATAACACCAAACATCTACAACCATCTGATCTTTGATGAACCTGACAAAAACAAGAAATGGGGAAAGGATTCCCTATTTAATAAATGGTCCTGGGGAAACAAGCTAGCCATATGTCAAAAGCTGAAATTGGATCCCTTCCTTACACCTTATACAAAAATTAATTCATGATGGATTAAAGACTTAAATGTTAGACCTAAAACCATAAAAACCCTAGAGGAAAACCTAGGCAATACCATTCAGGACATAGGCACAGCGAGGACTTAATGACTAAAACACCAAAAGCAATGGCAACAAAAGCCCAAATAGACAAATGGGGTCTAATTAAACTAAAGAGCTTCTACAGAGCAAAAAGAGTGAACAGGCAACCTACAGAATGGGAGAAAATTTTTACAATCTACCCATCTGACAAAGGGTATCCACAGTCTACAAAGAACTTAAACAAATTTACAAGAAAAAAAAACCCATCCAAAATGGGCAAAAGATATGAACAGACACTTCTCAAAAGAAGACATTTATGCAACCAACAGATGCATGAAAAAATGCTCATCATCACTGGTCATCAGAGAAATGCAAATCAAAATCCCAATAAGATACACACCAGTTAGAATGTCCAT
>NW_016815599.1:0-258 GCF_001698545.2 Rhinopithecus bieti | reverse complement strand
CAATGCTACCAAACTGATGCATGAAAAGAGTTGTGTAACTCTGTGAGATGAATTAACACATCACAAAGCGGTTTCTCAGGAAGCTTCTTTCTAGTTTTTACATGATGATATTTCCTTTGTCACCACAAGCTTCAATGTGTTCCGAAATATCCCATTGCTGATTCCAAGTAAACAGTGTTAACAAACTGCACATTGAAAAGGACATTGTAACTCTGTGAGATGAATTCACACATCACAAAGTGGTTTCTCAGAAAGCTT
>NW_016815598.1:0-3185 GCF_001698545.2 Rhinopithecus bieti | reverse complement strand
TTTTTTGAGACAGTTTCGCTCTTGTCGCCCAGGCTGGAGTACAATTGTGTAATCTTGGCTCACTACAACCTCCACCTCCCAGCTTGAAGCAATTCTCCTGTCTCAGCCTCCTGAGTAGCAGGGGTTACAGGTGCCCACCACCACACCTGGCTAATTTTTGTATTTTTAGTGGAGACGGGTTTTCGCCATGTAGGCCAGGTTGATCTTGAATTCCTGACCTCTGGTGATCTACCTGCCTCGGACTCCCAAAGTGCTGGGATTACAGGCATCAGTCACCGCACTGGCCTTTTTTTTTTTTTTTTGATTGAGATGGAGTCTCACTCTGTCACCGAGGCTGGAGTGCAGTGGCAAAATCTCGGCTCACTACAACCTCTGCCTCCCGGGTTCAAGTGATTATCCTGCCTCAGCCTCCCGAGTAGCTGGGACTACAGGCACGTGCCACCACTCCCAGCTAATTTTTTTGTATTTTTAGTAGAGACAGGGTTTCACCATGTTGGCCAGGCTGGTCTTAAACTCCTGATCTCAAATGATCTGCCCACCTCGGCCTCCCAAAGTAATTACAGGCATGAGCCACTGTACCCAGCCTAGTAATTTTATCTTGTAAATATGTAAATTGTCAAATCTAATTAAGTACATTTTCCACTCCACTCTAATATAATTTAATGTATCTTTGAATATAAGGAGTAAAATATGGCATAGGTAGTCAGGAAGAGTTTGAATGTTTGTTTGTAAAATTTATTTGTATAAATCTATATGCAAGAATGCCATAAAAGGATTCTTGAGTCAGGGGGTAGCTGAAAGTCTTGGTGACCTACAAGATTTGGAGATTCTAGGATCTTACAATGAATTAAAAATGAGAGCTAGACATGGTGATTCATGCCTGTAATCCCAGCACCTTGGGAGGCTGAGGTAGGAGGATTGCTTGAGCCCAGGAGTTTGAGGATGCAGTGAGCTATGATCATTCCACTGCACTTCCACCCGGCAACAGAGAGACCTTGTCTCTTAAAAAAAAAAAAAAAAAAAGATGGTAGGGGGGTGGGTGGGGATTCATAGTAGATATAGTGGATGTTAGAATCAATTTGGGGAAGAAACTTGATTTGATATTATCTGTTCATCTTTGAGGATACCCTGATGAGCAAAGTTAAAGTCCATCAGCTTAGAAAAAAGAGAAGTTAATGTTGAGGGAAGAGAAGGAGATGTTGAAAAGAAAAAGGAGAGAAGGAAGTTGATTTGGGAAGAAGCAAAAGGAGTTTCATTTTTTATAAAGCAAAAGAAACAGGAAGCGGCTCTTCAATGTTGTCTTCTGAAAGTCAACACTATGACTGAACTTCTGAATATCTGATCTCTGTGAATATACTGACACTATGGCTACTTAGACAGATTTATCTTTTTCCTTGTTTGTTGAAAAAAAAAAAAAGTATGCTCCAATGTTTTCTTGTTTTGGTAATGGTTTAAAGTGAGCAAAGAAGAAAGCAAAAAAGATCTTCAAACATACTTTATTATTTTACCATAAGCTAATAGAGATCGGGGAAGCAGGCTGGGTAACAATATAGTGAGACCTCAGCTCTTAAAAACAGACAAACAACTTAGCCAGGAGGTGGTGGTGGATGCCTATAGTCCCAGCTACTTGGGATGCTAAAGTGGGAGGATTGCTTGAACCCAGGAGGTTCATGATCAGGCCACTGCACCAAAAACAAACAACAACAACAACAACAACAACACAAAAAACCTGGGTTTGGGAAGGTTGTAGCAGCAGCAGCAATAAAAGAAAGTTGAGTTAATAAATTTAGTATTTCTCTTTTCTATATTCTCAATGTCTGGCTTTTCACCGTATCTCCTGGATCTTTTCTTTTTTTTTTTTTAAGACAGAGTCTTGGCGGGGCGCGGTGGCTCACGCCTGTAATCCCAGCACTTTGGGAGGCTGAGGTGGGCGGATCACAAGGTCAGGAGATCGAGACCATCCTGGCTAATACGGTGAAACCCCGTCTCTACTAAAAATACAAAAAATTAGCCGGGCACGGTGGCGGGCGCCTGTGGTCCCAGCTACTCGGGAGGCTGAGGCAGGAGAATGGTGTAAAGCCGGGAGGCGGAGCTTGCAGTGAGCCGAGATCGCCCCACTGCACTCCAGCCTGGGCGACAGAGCAGGACTCCGTCTCAAAAAAAAAAAAAAGAGTCTTGCTCTGTTGCCCAGGCTGGTGTGCAGTGGTGCAATCACAGCTCATTGCATCCTCAACCTTCTGGGTTCAAGCAATTCTCCTACCTCAGCCTCCTAAGTAGCTGGGACTACAGATGCATGCCACCATGCTTGGCTAATTTTTAAAAAACTTCTTGGCCAGGTGTGGTGGCTCACACCTGTAATACCAGCACTTTGGAAGGCCGAAGCAGGTGGATTGCTTGAGCCCAGGAGCTCAAGGTCAGCCTAAGCAATATAATAAAACCTTGTTACTACAAAAATAAAAATAAAAAAAAAATAGTGAGCATGGTGGCGCATGTCTGCAGTCCCAGCTACCTGGGAGGCTGCAGTGGGAGGATGATCGCTTCAGCTCGGGAGGCGAAGGTTGTAGTGAGCCAAGGTTGCACCACTGTACTCAAGCCTGGGCAACACAGCAAGACCCTGCTGTCTCTACAGAAAAAAATCTACCAAAAAATTTTTTTTTGTAGAGATGGGGTCTCACTTTGTTGCCCAGGCTCGTCTCAAACTCCTGGGCTCAAGAGATCCTCCCACCTTGGCCTCTCAAAGTTGGGAGAATACAGGCATGAACCACCATGTCCAGCCTCCTGGATCTTTTTATTGAGATATTAACATGATTTATTTATTTATTTATTTTTAATTTTTGTTTTTTTGAGACAGAGTCTCGCTCTGTCGCCCAGGCTGGAGTGCAGTGGCCGGATCTCAGCTCACTGCAAGCTCCGCCTCCCGGGTTTACGCCATTCTCCCGCCTCAGCCTCCCGAGTAGCTGGGACTACAGGCGCCCACCACGTCGCCCAGCTAGTTTTTTGTTTTTTTTAGTAGAGACGGGGTTTCACCGTATTAGCCAGGATGGTCTCGATCTCCTGACCTCGTGATCCGCCCGTCTCGGCCTCCCAAAGTGCTAGGATTACAGGCTTGAGCCACCGCGCCCGGCCGATTAACATGATTTATACAGGAATTGTCAGTGTTCTTTTAGAAAGAGAAGTCTTTTTTT
>NW_016815597.1:0-1048 GCF_001698545.2 Rhinopithecus bieti | reverse complement strand
ATAAGCTTCAATGTGCTAAGAAATATCCCATTGCAGATTCCAAGAAAACAGTGTTAGCAAACTGCTCAATGAAAAGAGCAGTGTAACTCTGCGAGATGAATTCACACATCAAAAAGCAGTTTCCCAGAAAGCTTCTTTTGGTTTTTATCTGAGGATATTTTCATTGTCACCACAGGCTTCAATGCTCACCCAAATATCCTATTGCAGATACACTAAAACAGTGTTAGTAAACTGTTCCAAGAAAAGAATCGTGTAACTATTTGAGATAAATTCACACATCACAAAGATGTTTCTCAGAAACTTTCTTTCAAGCTTTGATCTGGGGATATTTCCTTTGTCACCATATGCTTCAATGCAACCCAAAATACCCCTTATCAGAATTCCCCAAAACAGGGCTACCAAACTGCTTCATGAACAGAGTGGTGTAACTCTGTGGGATGAATTCACACATCACAAAGCTGTTTCTCAGAGAGATTCTTTCTAATTTTTGTCTAAGGATATTTCCTTTCTCACCTTTTACTTCAATGTGCTCATGAACATCCCTTTCTACATTCCAGTAAAATAGTGTTAGCAAACTGCTCCATGAAAAGAAAGGTGTAAACCTGTGAGATGAATTCACACATTGCAAAGCAGTTTCACAGAAAGTTTCTTCTTGGTTTTCATCTGGGGATATTTCCTTTGTCACTATAGTCTTCAATGTGCTCCAAAATATCCCGTTGCATCTTCCTCAAAAACAGTGTTATCAAACTGCTCAATGAAAAGAGCAGTGTAACACGGTAAGATGAATTCACACATCACCAAGCTGTTTCTCAGAAAGCGTCTTTCTAGTTTTTTCAGAGGATATTTCCTTTTTAACTATAGACCTCAAGGTGCTCTGGAACATCCCTTTGCAGATTCCACGAAAACAGTGTTAGCAAATTGCTCCAAGAAAATAAAGTTGTAAATCTGTGAGATGAATCCACATATCACAAAGCAGTTTCTCAGAAATCTTTCTAGTTTATATCTGAGTTTTTCTTTTGTCACCATAGGCTTCAATGTGATCCAAAAC
>NW_016815596.1:0-365 GCF_001698545.2 Rhinopithecus bieti | reverse complement strand
TTTATCTGAGGGTGTTCCCTTTTCAGTAGAGGCCTCAATGTGCTCCCAAATATTACTTTGCTGATTACACAAAAACAGTGTTGGAAAACTGCTCCATGAAAATAGAGTTGTAACTCTGTGATATGAATTCCCACATCACAGAGAACTTTCTCATAAAGCTCCTTTCTAATTTTACCTGAGGATATTTCCTTTGTAAACCTAGGCTTCAATGCGATCCAAAATATCCCTTCTCAGATTCCCCAAAAACAGGCCTACCAAACTGCTCCATGAAAAGATTCGTGTAACTCTGTGAGATAAATTAACACGTTGGAAAGTAAACTGCTCCAAGAAAAGAATCGTGTGGCTCTGTGAGATGAGTTCACAAA
>NW_016815595.1:0-525 GCF_001698545.2 Rhinopithecus bieti | reverse complement strand
TGAAAGACTTTTGTAGAATTCAATTCTGTTTTACCATATTTAAGGTTACAAGAAGGGAATTATATTGATGTAATTGACAGACTGAATTAACCTGGGTCATCACATGTGATATTTCTAGTTTTTTAATGGTACTGACATTCTTTTCAATATGTCCATGTGTAGCTTGGGTTTCTGGGGGAGACATGAGTAGCTAGTACTATCCATCTAAAACATAATGTCCATTAGTTGGAATAATGGTGTGATAAGATAGTCTTCAAAATGATGCCCTCAATTTCTTTCCTCCCTCCGTGCACATGCTGCTCTTTATATTGACAGGTAAAGTCTAGTCTCCCATTTGTTGAATCTGTGCTGGTCACAATGACTTGCTTTACCAATAGGATGCAGCAGAAGTCATATTCTAGGACCTCCAAGGCCAGCTCATAAGAAGCTGTGTAGTATTTGCCCGTGTGTCTTGGGACCAACTCCCACGTCATGAGGACTCCAGGTAACATGGAGAGTCAGACAGCTATCACACACAGCAGCCAA
>NW_016815594.1:0-2343 GCF_001698545.2 Rhinopithecus bieti | reverse complement strand
ATATATCATACTACTTTGTATGGACTCTCTTCAGTGATCTGATGGTATTCATAGATGTAAGTAAGTGTATGCAACATGAAAAAAAACGTTCTTCAGATAAACTGACTTCCATTCAGGTCCCAAATAATTTTTTATGGTACCCGGTGATCCCTTACGTCACAATAGATTTGTGATGTAAGATACGTTAGATACAGCTCTTTCTCAGTTTTCCTTGATCTCTCTCCTTTCTTTTCATTTTGTCCCTGGAGTCCTCTGACAATAAGCTCTCCTAGTTCTCTTCCTAATTTTTCTCAATTTTCTGTTCTAGCATTTCATTTGCTTCCCCAAATAGAGTTGTTCCTTAGGGCTTTTTTTGTTTTTGTTTTTTGTTTGTTGTTTATTTTTTAATTAGATCACTCCTCATCTTTTTTACACACAGTTATGACTCTCATATCTCTGTCTAAAGTCATGACCTCTTTTAAAATTCTAATCCTGTATGTGAAAACGTTGGTCAGAACCTCCTCTGCTCAGATGTTGGGTCGTCATCAAAACGAAAATCACCAATGAGTGTTCTTCTTCCTAAACACTTAAACTACCCCTTTATTCCGGGACTCCACATTTCTGTGCTCTTTCTAGACATAAATTTAAATTCCAGCAGCAACCCTGACTTCTCATTTTTCCTCACTTCCCATATTTTAAGATGAGAACATTTTATTGAATTCTAATATATGAGGGAGGCACCATGTCATGTCTTAGGGAAGTAAGTCTTGCCAAGTCATTGTTCCTGATTTAGATAAACATTTAAGTAAGGCAAAAAAAAAAAAAAAAAAAAGCAAAAGCAAAAGCATCATGGAAAGACAAAAGTTAAGAGTGTGGGGAAAATTAGAAGTCAGTTTACAATTTGTACTAGGCCTTTAAGAACGAGTAGGATTTTGACAGATAAGGAGGGAAATAATAAACCAGACCTCATATTTCTATTCTCTGTATATTTGTTCACGTAACTTTTCTTAACAATTCCCTTCTCTTTTGTATCTACTGTCAAAATTCCCTTCTCTTTTGTATCTACTGTATCTCTTTTGTATCACTGGATTCTGTAGCTCATAATCTTGTTGAGTATTTGTTTTTCGATTGATTACAAATGTGTGTGAGAGAATATATGTGTCAATTGTAAACCCTATCTTGTTTTATTAACTGTATTGTCTCTCCTGCTAGCACTAGCACTGTGTTTGGCACATAGCATATGTGTTCAAAATACATTTGCTAAAGCAGTGACTAACTGTATAAGAAAGCAAGCTGTTTAGGATGGCAACTGATCAAGTTTTTTCTCCTACATTCACATATTAACTAGGAGCTGATCTTAGGATTCTAACTAATTGTAAAGTATAATATAAACACGTTGGTACCTTGAAACCAGAAATAACCAGTCTTTACATGTGGAGATAGGCACAACAAATATTATGACCTATTATCTTAGTATGCTGTCAATTATTAAGAAGTCCAAGTTCAATCACATATAGAAATTCAACTATAGTGAGTAACAGTATCTGGATCTTCAGTTTCTTCTCATCTTCTGTCCCATGTTTTTCAAACTGTGACTGACACATGCCTCAATGACAAATTTTAGGAAAAGTTGATTTTTGCTGATTTGTTCGCTAAAATATTTTGTGCCTGTAGAAATAAAAATATAGTGACATTTAATATTTATTGAGTGTTTGCAATGCACTAGCCACTGTACATATATTACTTTACTTAATCTTTAGAGCCACTCTATGAATTATTTATCCCATTTTACGATGGAAACTAAGGGGCAGAGTGATAAACTAATTGCCTGAACTTATAGTCCTAGGAACTGGGGGCAAAGTTTTAGGAAACTAGGTCTAACATCAAACCCAGATTTTATCACTACATACATCATCCTGAGCCACTTAAATGAACTGGCAATATAGAGGTCATAAATGCTGATGGGGCTACTGTTTGCACCTGTAAGAATGTACACAACCATTAACTGAGAAAAGTTTATATGCCTTATGCATTGTATATCATGGGCAAAAATAATTTATTTTTAAAGTTATATTTAGTTATTGTGCCCTTCTCTCAATTCTAGATTGAGATAGAGTTAGATATTATGGCACAATATGTTATCTAAATATTCGTTCAAATTCTTTCAAACAGCAGAATTCTATGAGATGAATTTCACAGGCCCTTTAAGAATCTAAATCGTCATGGTCACTAGTAAAAAGGACTATGCTAAGCAAGAGGTAGAATAAATGTTTCTTTTAAAATCAAGGTCCATACAAGTTTGGACATTAAGAGAAGAAGAATGTTTTCCTTTGCACATAATATTCTATCAGTTATGGCTTTGAT
>NW_016815593.1:0-840 GCF_001698545.2 Rhinopithecus bieti | reverse complement strand
ACAAATCCAAGTTTTGACGTATTGTCAGTGTGCTGCATGTTGTATTTTCAAATTTCCTTAAGTGGTTTTAACATTAGATGACCAATTCTTCGGCACTGATGTGCTTTTGATAATATACAGTGAGATCTGGCCATGCATGGCTCTAAGAACTGTAGCTGGCATTACCACATCTCAAGCTTTCCGCCCCAACAGAAGAAGGAAACACCGGGGACGCACACTTCCTCCTCAGGACTGCAGGGAAAGAGCCCTAGCACCAGCCTCTCACTATGGCAGCCACTCCCTCTCCTGGAAGGGCGCTCCCTCCAATATTTTTATTTTTATTAACATGATAGGTTTTCTAATTTGATCTTGTAAAACTGCAGGTGCAAAATTGTGGGTGTATTCAATAGTGTCTAAAAGCATTCCCACCCTAAGCTTTCCGGGCATTCTTTGATTACTGTGTTCCATTGTTAAACAACCAGTTGTAAAGTCTAGCAGGCAAAGTTGTTAACCTAGTACATAACTCTCTATCTGTACTTAACTAATCCATTGTTTTTTTTTATATAATGAATATTGTTTTTATGATTATTTAAATGATATGTGCCCATTGTGGAAATTTACAAAGTCACAAAAAGATATAGAAAAAATCAAAATCTCAACTGGGCGCGGTGGCTCACGCCTGTAATCCCAGCACTTTGGGAGGCCGAGGAGGGTGGATCACTAGGTTAGGAGATTGAGACCATCCTGGCTACACAGGTGAAACCTCGTCTCTACTAAAAATATAAAAAATTAGCGGGGCGTAGTGGCGGGTGCCTGTAGTCCCAGCTACTCAGGAGGCTGAGGTGGGAGAATAGCGTGAAT
>NW_016815592.1:0-521 GCF_001698545.2 Rhinopithecus bieti | reverse complement strand
GCCCTGATTCAGGCTGTGCTGAAGGAAGCCTCTGTCTTCTGTCAATTAAACGTTAAAGTTACAATGGCCACAACAGGCAACACGTGAACCCCACCTGTGAGCTCAGGACTGAGGGCGACGGGCCAGGGCGTGGTAGCTCACACCTGTAATCCCAGCATTTCGGGAGACTGATGCAGGTGGATCACTTGAGGTCAGGCATTCAAGACTAGCCTGGCCAACATGGTGAAACCCCATCTGTACTAAAAATACAAAAAAGCAGCTGAGTATGGTGGCGGGTGCCTGTAACTCCAGCTACTCAGGAGGCTGAGGCAAGAGAATCGCTTGAACCCAGGAGGCGGAGGTTGCAGTGAGCTGAGATCACACCACAGCACTCCAGCCCAGGTGACAGAACGAGACTGTTTCAAAATAAATAAAATAGAAAAAATCCTGCTGAGCTCAAGGAAATGAGGTGAGAATGTCAAGAAGTTCTAGGCCCTCCAGACGACCAGACACCCTCACCAACACTGGTCCTCCCTCTCGGG
>NW_016815591.1:0-839 GCF_001698545.2 Rhinopithecus bieti | reverse complement strand
GAGAAGTCCTTAAGTGACCTGATGGAGCTGAAAACCATAGCACGAGAACTATGTGACGAATGGACAAACTTCAGTAGCCGATTCGATCAAGTGGAAGAAAGGGTATCAGTGATTGAAGATCAAATGAATGAAATGAAGCGAGAAGGGAAGTTTGGAGAAAAAGAGTAAAAAGAAACGTACAAAGCCTCCAAGAAATATGGGACTATGTGAAAAGACCAAATCTACGTCTGATTGGTGTACCTGAAAGTGACGGGAAGAATGGAACCAAGTTGGAAAACACTCTTCAGGATATTATCCTCAAGCCAGGCACCATGGCTCACGCCTGCAATCTCAGCACTTTAGGAGGCTGAAGTGGGCAGATCACCTGAGGTCAGGAGTTCGAGACCAGCCTGGCCAATGTGGTGAAATCCCATCTCTACTAAAAATACAAAAATTAGCCAGGCGTGGTGACGCGTGCCTATAATTCCAGCTACCCAGGAGGCTGAGGCAGGAGAATCACTGGAACCTGGGAGGTGGAGGCTGCAGTGAGCCGAGATCATTCCACTGCACTCCAGCCTGGGTGACAGAACAAGTCTCTGTCTCAGAAAAAAAAAAAAAAATTAACTCCATGTCAAAGACTTGAATGTGAAAAACAAAAAAACCTATATAAATCATTTAGGAGAAATTATAGGAGAATTTTTTTTACCTCAGGATAAAGATTTCTTTAACAAGATTCCGTATCTTCTAACTACAAAATAAAAGATTAATGAACATTAAAATTACAATGCAAATTAAAACAACAGTGAAATACACTAACTTATACCATCAAATTGGCTAAGATTTAAAAGTCTAGCAATAGC
>NW_016815590.1:0-522 GCF_001698545.2 Rhinopithecus bieti | reverse complement strand
TGTGCCCAGCTTTGATCCGTTGCTGGTGATGGGATGCGCTCCTCAGTAAAAAGTGCAGAAATCACCGGTCTTCTGTGTCGCTTGCGCTGGGAGTTGGAGACTGGAGCTGTTCCTATTCGGCCATCTTGCTCCGCCCATGCTCCTTTTTTATCTGCTAGATCCTGTGACTATATTTATGTCTATCTGCCTGAATTTTACGAATTCCTACCTTGAAGTCACTAAAACTGGTGAGCGTACAGAAGTGTATGGGCAACACCTTTAATCTCATTTTTTGCTGATGGAAATGCACTTAGTGACAACCTTATGTTATTTAGGATACAGGTAGAGTTGACTTTTAACACTGAGGTCTCCATGTTTCTAAACTGTCAATTTAGATTGCAGATTGTAGATAATCTAGGGGGACATTATTCAATCAGTTGAAAGGCCTTAAGAGCAGACCTGAGGCTTTTTTTCTCTCTCTTGGTGTATGCGTGTGTGTGTGTGTGTGTGTGTATATATACATATTTTAAGTTATATATATAA
>NW_016815589.1:0-518 GCF_001698545.2 Rhinopithecus bieti | reverse complement strand
TGATTCTACTTGAGGGAATCTGGTTCTCTTTTCAAGAACCAGAATCACTTCCTTCCTAAGATTCCCACCTTGCCAATGGCTTCCCTGCCATCTCTCTGTCTGTTCCTCACCTCTGCACATTCCAGTTTGGAAGGGCTACAGGTGGGGAAGGGACAGGGAAAGTGTCTTCTAGTAACCAGACTGGGACCCTGGCTATTCTTTGCAGAAAACATTGTCGTATTCTATCATATGAATCTGGATTGGTTCATGTTAGGTTTTCTTAGTCCTGTAAGATATTAAGTATCTTGGTGGCAGGGACAAAAAAATATCTCATTTTGGCTGGGTGTGGTGGCTCACACCTGTAATCCCAGCACTTTGGGAGGCTGAGGTGGGTGGATCACGAGTTCAGGAGATCAAGACAATGCTGGCCAACATGGTGAAAACCTGTATCTACTGAAAAAATACAAAAATTAGCCGGGCATGGTGGCATGCACCTGTAGTCCCAGGTACTCAGGAGGCTGAGGCAGGAGAATTCCTTG
>NW_016815588.1:0-2805 GCF_001698545.2 Rhinopithecus bieti | reverse complement strand
TGCGCCCGGCCTACATTTTCTTTTATTAGCCAGGTTTATTAGGCCATTTATGCGTTGCTACAAAGAAATACCCAATACTAGATAAGAGAAAATAGGTTGAATTGACTCATGGTTCTGCAAGCTTTACAGGAAGCACGGTACTGACATCTGCTTGCCTTCTAGAGAGGACTTAGGAAGCTTACAATCATGGCAGAAGGCAAAGCTGGACCAGGCACGTTGCAAGGCAAAAGCAGGAGCAAGGGAGACAGAATGTGGTGGTGGTGGGGATGTTACCATATACTTTTAAACGACCGGATCTTGTGAGAACTCTATCTCCAAGACAGCACCAAGCCCTGATGGACCTTCCCCCATGATCCAAACACCTACCAGCAGGCCCCACCTCCAGCATTGAGGATTAGAATTCAACATGAGATCAGGGACAAATATCCACACTGTACCACTGAGCATGGTGGCACACTCCTGCATTCCCAGTTACTCGGGAGGCTGAGTTGGGAGGATCTCATGAGACTGGGAGGTTGAGGCTGCAGTGAGCTGTGATCATGCCACTGCACTCCGGGCTGGGCGACAAAGGGAAACCTTGTCTCGGGGGGGAAAAAAAAAATTCTGACCCCACCAGATAAGAAAACTGAGACATAAAGAAGTAAAGTAAATTATCTAAAATTACACAGCTAGTAAATGATAGAGACAGGATTTGAAACTCAGCAGTCTATCCCTAGTGCCTGTTTTAAATTACCTTATTGTTCTATTCTTCTACTTCTTTAATAAATATACATTTAATAATTAAGATTATTACTATTTTTATACTACATTAAAACTATGCTGAACAAATGTAATGATTTTGATATTTTTTCACAATGAAAAAATTTATTGAGTACCTATATGTATAAGCGCTTTTGCAGCACTGAAATATTTCTGGGGATGTAGCAATAAACAAAATAAATGATTATCTTGACTTTTTCCACCCATAACAAATGACTCTCTTGACTTTAATATCATAGTGATATACATTTTCTCTCTCTATATGGAATTGGAGTAAATTATTTCTTTTATTAAATATTGAATAAAAATAAAAACTATAAATATAATGTTAACATGTAAGAGTAAGTGATTATTTTAATATTCTTGTTCATGATATTTCTGTCTCTACGAAAACTTTAATCTGAAAAAAACATTTCTTTAATTGAAGCAATATAGTTGTCAATTCATAAATTTCACATCATATATTCCTAAAAATTATCATTGTAAATAGCAGAGGTACTAAGAGTTTTTTTCCTACTTTATTTTCTAGATAATATTGCTTTCTGGAAAATTGACCACTAGTTTCATAAATATGAAAGATTAGGACATAATTCAACATTTTCACATAGGCTTGATTGCTATGTCGTGGCTCATAGTGCCTGGAATAATTCTTGCTTTCAAATGTTGTCGTTGAATCATTGGGAGGAAAAATAAAGAGAACTCTCTAGACATTTTGCTTATAAGAATCTTTTTCACTATTACCTGTTCCGTGATTTTTTGTTTTTTGGAGTCCACTAGGTGGTGCTAGCTTACTTGTTAGTTTTGAAGGGCAACACAATGCTTAGTGCTAAAAGGGATCTTAGGTTATCTCATGAGTCTAGGCTGCTTAGTTTACAGATGAAAAAACACCCACATAGTTTTCATGTAACTCATGGCAGAGGTAGGGCTGGGATCCAAGTTTCCTGATTCCTGTTTCAGTATTACTCTTTCTAAACAACATATATAATCCTGAAGTACTTTTGCACTAAAATTAAAAAATCTCAAATGCAACTTTGTATATTTGTACGTGTGAATGAAAAACCATCAGACATGGCAATAAGTGAACAGCTGAAGGTGGCTGATCTCCAGTGGAAAACCTCCAGCCTAATTTAACATTTTTAGTTTTGCTGTTCCTTACAGAATTTTCTCCCCTGTTGCAGGAATGTTTTATTAGACCATTGGCTCATTTCTGTGGGAAGAATTATTTGAAATAGATATGTGTAGAAAGTATGGCTGAAAGCTAATTTTGCCATGGGCATGAGCCCTTTGAAGAGGAAACACACTTGGCTTAAGTTTTATTTTGTGAGATCTAGGAAACTTTTAAAGAGCTGTTAAAATATATTTAACCAGTAAGCTAAACAATATTTAAGCAAGTCTTTATTTGTATTATATTTAAGTCCTTTGAAAAGGCTCTTTCATATTTTTGTGGCTATGGTTTGTTTTATTTTGAATGGGGCAGGGGAAGAAATATCAGATATTTTATCTGGGAAAGAATAATTTTCTTAGAGACGTTAAGGAATTAATGGTATCCTAAGATAGGACTTGCTATAAGTTTATTTTGCTCAGTTGTCAGCCTTTATATGACAATAAAGAGTTTGTAAAATTAGGACGCGCATGGTGGCTCACACCTGTAATCACAGCACTTTGGGAGGCCAAGCTGGGCAGATGGCTTGAGACCAAGAGTTTGAGACCATCCTGGGCAACATAATGAGACCTCATTTCTACTAAAAATAAAAGAAATAAACAAAAAATAAGCCAGGTGGGGTGGTGTATGTTTGTAGGTCCATCTATTTGAGAGGCAGAGATGGGAGAATCACTTGAGCCTGGGGGATCAAGGCTGTAGTAAGCTGAGATCACACCAATGCACTCCAACCTGGGCACCAGAGTGAGACCTTGTCAAAAAAAAAAAAGATTAAAGATGAAGGGTAGCAACCTACTTTAACTTCATTCACATCTAGAACCCACCCCCCACTTCATCCAAGTGCATTTATGGATTCAATTACTGTTTAATCAGTTGTAAATAGAGTT
>NW_016815587.1:0-837 GCF_001698545.2 Rhinopithecus bieti | reverse complement strand
AATCTGAGAAGAATATGAGGTTTGAGAGGAACGAGGGGTGGAACAATATGATTTGGATCTGTATCCTCACACAAATCTCATGTTGAAATGTAATGCGCAATCCCCCTGGAGGTGGGGCCTAGTGGGAGGTGATCAAATTATGGGAGTAGTTTCTCATGGTTCAACACTGTCTCCTATTTTTGCTATCATCACAATAACAAGTTCTCATAAGATCTGGTTGTTTAAAAGTGTGTGGCACCTCCCCCTGCTTCCTCCTGTTCCAGCCATGTGAAGTGCCAAAAAATTTGCCGGGCATGGTGGTGGGCACCTGTAGTCCCAGCTACTCAGGAGGCTGAGGCAGGAGAATGGCGTGAAGTCAGCAGGCGGAGCTTGCAGTGAGCCGAGATGGCGCCACTGCACTCCAGCCTGGACTACAGAGGGAGACCCTGTCTCAAAAAAAAAAAGCATCTTGGTCCAGCAGCTTTTTTCAAGATAATTTTATGACAGCTTAAGAATATACAGTGATTCCATATTTATTAGTCAATTTAGGTGTTTTGTTTTTTAATGAGAAAATTATATTTATGTTTGCTCTAGAAGCACATTCATTAATGGTCTAAAATACGTTATAGAGAGATGGAATTAGGGAAGGAGAGGGATGGAGAGTAATTTATGGTCTATCATTGTTTCTTCTCCTGTTTCTCTTACTCTGTTTTCACATCTTTTCATTTTCTATTTGATTGGATATTTTCTCAAATATTTTCCATAGATGAAGAACATGAGTATTTTGACATATTCTTTAAATTCTTGCAATCTTCATTTCTCGTGACCAGTCTTAGATGTCTTCCAAAAGATCCATGA
>NW_016815586.1:0-440 GCF_001698545.2 Rhinopithecus bieti | reverse complement strand
CGAGTAGCTGGGACTACAGATGCCTGCCACCATGCCTGGCTAATTTTTTGTATTTTTACTAGAGATGGAGTTTCACCGTGTTAGCCAGGATAGTCTCGATCTCCTGACATCGTGATCTGCCCGCCTTGGCCTCCCAAAGTGCTGGGATTACAAGCGTGAGCCACTGTGCCCGGCCATTTCTTATTTATTAAAACACGTAAAGTTGTATATTTTCCTCTGCATCTGGCATTAGCCCTATTCCTTAACTTTTACTATGTAGTATTATCATCATGACTAAGTGCTTAACATGTCAGTTCAATTTCGATTTTGTTATTAATTAGGGGACCTGCAATTTTATAAAAACTGTGACTAAGCTGTCTTTTTGTCATCATTTTGTAGTTTTATTGCTTCTAGTCAAAGCTACCATTTCTCAAATAAATTGAGATTTTCTTTGTGGAATC
>NW_016815585.1:0-1323 GCF_001698545.2 Rhinopithecus bieti | reverse complement strand
TAACCGGCAAGATTCCCAATTGCTGAGTCTCTTGGACACAATATGAGTATCTGAACCCTTTGTGAAGTGAGTTCATAGCCTCTTTTCCAAGATTTTAGGAGGTGGAACTACTCCTAAGTTCTTGAACCCCTTTAAAGTAGAAAGATACTAAGTTCAGTTTTCCTTTTTTTCCTTTGTAAATCATTTTCCTACGTATCGTTTTGAGAATTTATAATTTTCATTTCCCAGATATTTTGGGATATAGTTTTACATTTTCCCTCAGTTGTATGACAATAATATGTTTGGGAATATGCATAGTCCAATAAAGAATACACATGCAGTAATTTTATTAGGCTAATGTTGGATATATTGCTATCTGATAAGCTTATGGAAAAACAATCAAATGGAGTTATCAAAATTTTTGTATGGATGAAACTACATTTTAAAACTCATTACAGTATGTTTGTATTTATACATTTTCTCTCTCCACTTATAATTATTACAAAAGTATTTTTAGATGACAACTTTACACATTTCATAACTTTTTTTTTTTAAGATCTGTGCTAACTACATCAGTTATTTTAGCTGTGGCAGGGCTGCACTGGAGCTAAATTTGGGTACAGCCTTTCATTTGCAGTGCACTAGAAAGGGGTCAGGAAACTCTTCTGTAAGAGACCAGATAGTAAAAGTTTTGTAGGCTATGCAGTAAATGCTTTGTAGGCTATGTTGCATATTATTCTGTGTCTTTTCTTGTCTGTCTTTCTTTTTGTCTTTTTTTACAACCCTTTAAAAATGTAAAACTGTTTTTAGCTCAAAGACTGCACTGAGTCTGCAGGCCAGCACTAGAGTAGTTGGCCAACACTAGAACAGTGATCCTCAGTGTTTAGAGCTCCGGTGTCCAATCTTTTGGCTTCCCTGGGCCACATTGGAAGAAGAAGAATTGTCTTGGACCACACATAAAATACACTAACACTAATGATAGCTGATGAGCTTAAAGAAATATCGCAAAAAAATCTCATAATGTTTTAAGAAAGTTTACAAATTTGTGTCGGGCCGCATTCAAAGCCATCCTTGGCCATATGCGGCCCGCGGGTCACAGGTTGGACAAACTTGCTTTCGAGTGTATCAGAATTGCTGGGTGTATCCATGAAAGATGCACAGTCCCAGGCTGTCCCCTAGAGACCATGATTCAGCAGGTTTGAGATGAGGCCCAACAATCTCCATCTTTAACAATGGTTTCCATGGAAGGCCTCCAGAGCACTGGTTGATAATCTCAGTTTCAGAGTGAAGACAGACTGGTTTGATACACTTTTACCTTTTTAAAAAATTATATATATATATATA
>NW_016815584.1:1244132-1273535 GCF_001698545.2 Rhinopithecus bieti | reverse complement strand
TGAACTGGGATAGAAAGAGGTTCTGATGCTTGAGCCGTTGACTGAGGCCCAGCAGGCACAGTTTCTACTTTCCCAGACAGTAGCCCTGACTGGCCTGTGAGCCCACTAGATGCAGTCAACAGTCTGGTCTCCAGAACACACAGGGGGCCTCCATCTCCCCTGGCGCCACCATCCCAGCTTCCTGACACTATCAGTTTTCCTCACTCTCCTTATGTCCCTTCCCACCCCCGCAGACCAGCCCTGGTCTTGTAAAATGGAAATCAGATGTTGCCAGGGTGTCTAAAGAAAGATAGAGACTTCATTGACTGTGGTTCCTGATTACAGAAGACCTGATTCCCTTTCAGCCTGGGTTGTTCAATGATCTCTTGACTTCATCCATTGTCCGAGAACTTTTCCTATCCCTGACTCAACCCACCAACACCACCATTCCCCTCTAGAGCAGGCACCAGTGTCTCCCATCCCTTCCCTAAGGGACAGCCCACCTGCCCAGTCCCTCTAAGAGCTTATTGCTGAGGTCGTTAAAGTATGAACTTTTGACCAGGACTCCCACGTGAAAGAAAATACAGATATTTACCTTTGAACTCAAGGAACAAAAAGACCCAAGCAATGTAACTTCCTCCCATTGTACTTCCAACCAAGTAACTTCCTCCTATTGTACACAGGAGGAGACTGAGGGCCAGGGCAGACCAAGGTCAGACAGCACCTTGGCAGCAGAGGTGGAAAGCATCCTCGGTCCCTGGCTTCCCCACTGTGTGTGGCAGCATTCTCATTATACCATGCTGGCAGGTATGGTTCAAGTGGGGAGACTGCCTCCAGGATGTGCACCCAAAGGGCTGCACTTACGGTGAAACTGATCTCTTCTTCTAGGTCTTGATTTCCCCTAGAGTCTTCCCACATCTCTTCCTGCTGGGAATTGTGGTGGGAGAAAACAGACGGCTTTGCTGCTGACCCCTTCGGAGGAGTTGCAGCACTGGGGACTCCTATTGAGGTCTCATTAGGGGCCCTTCACTGGGGCAGCTGGAGTGTGAGTGAGCAGGTCAGGCCTCCCGCTCTTCAGTCCGTGGGGGCATTTGTTGATTCCACAGCGACATTGGAGGAGGGGAAGCCTTCTTAGGGGGACGAGGCCTCTAGAAGGACAGGTGCTCCAAGCAGTAGCTTCCCTCTCTTTGAAGAGGTCTCACACGCTAGCTTCATCAAGGAAGCAAGGTCCGGAGGAAAATAATTGCTTAGAAATGTTTCTGGTTGGGTGCAGTGGTGCATGCCTGTAATCCCTGCACTTTGGGAGGCCCAGGTGGGCAGATCACTTGAGGTCAGGAGTTCAAGACCAGCCTGGCCAACATGAGGAAACCCCGTCTCTACTAAAAATACAAAAATTAGCCAGGTGTGATAGCACATGTCTGTAATCCAAGCTTCTAGGGAGGCTGAGGCAGGAGAATTGCTTGAACCCAGGGGGTGGAGGTTGCAGTGAACTGAGATCATGCCATTGCACTCCAGCCTGGGTGACAGACTGAGACTCTATCTCAAAAAAACAAAACAAAACAAAACAGTGTTTCCTATCACATCTTCCATCTCCTGCCTCCTCCTTCTGTTAATCTTGAGGACTGTCACAATGGCATGACAGTGCCTCTTTTTCCATAGGAGGACATATATTGCCAAGGGACAAAGCACATGGATGGGGGAGCCTATCAGGCCTATCAAGGTGAAGAGAGGCCAGTGTTATCCCATTTAGAGAAAAGACTCACATTTGCTTAAATGGAGCCTGTTATCTGTCACTAAATTCAGTCTTCTGACCTGCTTCCCTCACTCCAATCCAATCTGGCTGAGTTCCTGCCCACTGAACATGGTTCTTGTCACATGCGTCCATGTGAAGAGAGTCCACTAACAGGCTTTGTGTGAGCAACAAGGCTGTTTATTTCACCTGGGTGCAGGCGGGCTGAGTCTGAAAAAGGAGTCAGTAAAGGGTGGTGGGATTATCATTAGTTCTTATAGGTTTTGGGATAGGCAGTAGAGTTAGGAGCTATGTTTTGTGGGCAGGGGGTGGATCTCACAAAGTACATTCTCAAGGGTGGGGAGAATTACAAAGAACCTTCTGAAGGGTGGGGGAGATTACATAGAACCTTCTTAAGGGTGGGGAGATTACAAAGTACATTGATCAGTTAGGGTGGGGCAGAAAAAAAAACACAATGGTGGAATGTCATCAGTTAAGGCTGCTTTTACGTCTTTTGTGGATCTTCAGTTAGTCAGGCCATCTGGATGTATACATGCAGGTCACAGGGGATATGATGGCTTAGCTTGGGCTCAGAGGCCTGACATTCCTGTCTTCTTATATTAATAAGAAAAACAACACAAAATAGTGGTGAAGTGTTGGGGTGGTGAACATTTTGGGGGGTGATATGGAGAGATAATGTGCGATGTTTCTCAGGGCTGCTTCGAGTGGGATTAGGGGCAGTGTGGGAACCTACAGTGGGATAGATTCAACTGAAGAAAGATTTTGGGGTAAGGGGTGATATTGCGGAGTTGTTAGAAGGAGCATTTGTCATATAGAATTATTGGTGATGGCCTGGATGTGGTTTTGTATGAATTGAGAAACCAAAGACACAAGGTCTGAATAAGAGAAGAAGAAAAGCAGGTATTAAAGAACTAAGAATTACGAAGACCCAGGACATCCAATTAGAGAGTATCCAAGAGGGTTCAGTGTAATCACTTGCTTGGTTGGTGAGTTTTTGGGCTCTATTCTTGACAGAGTCCTTTTTGTTAAGTTGGAGGCTGAGCTTGGTGAGGTGTGTTTTTAAAAGACCATCAGTCTGTTCTACCTTTCCTGAAGACTGAGGACGGTAAGGGGTATGAAGGTTCCACTGAATATCAAGAGCCTGAGAAACTGCTTGGGTGATTTGAGTAATAAAGGCCGGTCCATTATCAAACTGTATAGAGGTAGGAATATCAAACTGAGCAATTATGTCTGACAGAAGGGAAGAAATGACTGCGATGGCCTTCTCAGACCCTGTGGGAAAGGCCTCTACCCATCCAGTGAAAGTGGTTTTTTAGTTTCCTGACTCAGGGCATTTGAGTAAAGTCAATTTGCGAGTCCTGGGAGAGGGCAAATCCCCAAGCTTGATATGTAGGGAGGGGAGGGGGCCCAAACAATCCCTGAGGAGTAGTAGAATAGCAGATGGAACACTGAGAAGTGATTTCCTTGAGGATAGATTTCCATAATGGAAAGGAAATGAGAGGTTCTAAGAGGCAGGCTAGCAGCATGTAACCTACTTGGAAGAGGTTATGAAATGACGATAGAATAGAATGGGCCTGTGAGGCTGGAAGGAGATATTTCCCTTGGTCCAAGAATCCTTTGCCTTGTGTGGGAAGAGATTGATAGGTGGAACTTTCAGTGGGAAAGTAGGTGGGAGTGACCAATAAGGAGAAAAACTGGCTGTGAGAGACAGAAGTTGGAATGCTAGCTGCTTCTTTAGCTACCTTGTCAGCATAAGCATTGCCTTGAGCGATGGGATCTGATGCCTTTTGGTGGCCCTTGCAGTGTATGACTCCAGCTTCCTTTGGAAGTAAAGTGGCCTTGAGAATAGTTTTTTTTTTTTTATTAAAGAGACATTAATGATGGAGGACCCTTGCATAGTGAGGAAACCTCTTTCAGCCCATATAACAGCAAGGTGTTGCGGGATATGGAAGGCATATTTACAGTCAGTATAAATATTGACACATAATTCCTTTGCAAGAGTGAGGGCTCGAGTTAAGGCAATGAGTTTGGCTTGCTGATAGGTAGTGGAGGAGGGCAGAGCAGTAGCCTCAATGATAGATGTGGAAGATACTACAGCATAGCCTGCCTAATAGCCTGTGTGGCAATTAGGCCTGGTGGAACTGCCATCAATAAACCAGGTATGAACAGGGTGAGGAACAAGAAAGAAGGAAATATGCAGAAATGGAGTGAATGCCAGGTGTATCAGAGAGATACAGTCATGGGGGTCAGGTGTGGTATCAGAAATAATGTGGGAGGCCAGATTGAAGTCTGGGCCAGGAACAATAGTAACTGTGAGAGACTCAACAGAGAGTGAGTACAGCTGAATGAGCCAGGGAGCAGAAAGTATTATGTCAGGTGTGAGGAAGAAAATAGATTTTGGAAGTTATGAGAACTGCAGAGAGTGAGTTGGGCATAGTTTGTGATTTCTGAGGGCCTCTAAAAGTTAAAGAAGTGGCAGCCACCACATGCAGACATGAGGGCTATGCTAAAACAGTAAGATCAAGTTGTTTGGACAGAAATGCTACAGGGAACGGTCCCAGTTCTTGTGTAAGAATTCTGACTGCACAGCCCTGTACTTTGGCTGTGTGTAATGAAGAATTGGGGTGAGTTAGGGAGAGCTAGTGTGGGAGCAGATTTTAGGGCTCCTTTTTAACGAATGGAAAGGGGAGTGGAGAAAGGATTTAGCATTTATGGGGTCAGCTAGGTTTACCTAGAACAGAATGCATTGTGGAGGGAGGTACTGAGGATAGGAGAGTATGTGGGTTTGGCACCATGGGGTAGATAAGCAAGACAATTTGGTTGATAAGGCGCAGATCCTGAACTAACCTGTAAGACTTGTCTGGTTTTTGAACAGGTAAAATGAGGGAATTGTAAGGAGAGTTTATAGGCTTTAAAAGGCCATTCTGTAACAGGAAAGTGACAACAGGCTTTAATCCTTTTAAAGCGTGCTGTGGGATGGGATATTGGTGTTAAGTGGGGTAAGGTCATTAGGTTTTAATGGGATGGTAAGGAGTGCATGATCAGTTGCCAAGGAGGGAGTAGAGGTATCCCATACTTGTGGATTAAGGTTGGGAGATACAAGGGGAGGATGCAAAGGAGGCTTTGAACTGGGGAAAAAGGCAGCAATGAGGTGTGGCTGTAGCCCAGTAATAGTCAGGGAAACAGATAATTTAGTTAAAATGTCTCAACCTGATAAGGGAGCTGGGCAGGTGGGGATAACTTAAAAGGAGTGCATAAAAGAATGTTGTCCAAGTTGGCACCAGAGTTGGGAAGTTTTAAGAGGTTTAGTAACCTGGCTGTCAATATCCACAATGGTTATGGAGGCAAGGGAAACAGGCCCTTGAAAAGAAAGTAATGTGGAGTGGGTAGCCTCCATATTGATTAAGAAGGGGACAGACTTACCCTCCACTGTAAGAGTTACCCAGAGCGTCCATGAAGGTCCAGGAGGCTTCTGAGGCAATCGGGCAGAGTCAGTCTTCAGCTGCTAAGCCAAGAAGATCTGGGAAGGAATCAGTCAGAGAGCCTTAGGCCAGAGTTTCAGGGGCTCTGGGAGTGGCTGCCAGGCAAGTTGGACAGTCCTGTTTCCAGTGGGGTCCCACATACATGGGACACAGCTTAGGAGGAATCCCAGGCTGCAGGCATTCCTTGGCCCAGTGGCCAGATTTCTAGCACTTGAAGCAAGATCCTGGGGGAGGTAGTCCTGGAGGAACGTCTGGCCACTCTGGTTCAGATGTTTTAAAGTTCTTGTGTGCTGGAGATATGGCTCGGGTTTCTCTCACAATGGAGGCAAGTAATTGCAACTCAGAAATACGTTGCTACTTGGCTGCCTCTACTCTATTATTGTACACCTTGAAGGCGAGATTAATTAGGTCCTGTTGTGGGGTTTGAGGGCTGGAATCTAATTTTTGGAGCTTTTTCTTATGTTGGGAATGGATTAGGTGATAAAATGCATATTGAGAATACAGCCTTCCTCTGGGGTCTAGGACAGTAAAACGTCTAAGGGTTGTTGCCAAACGAGCCATGAACTGGGCTGGGTTTTTATATTTGATGAAAAAGAGCCCAAATGCTAACTGATTTGGGAGAAGTTGGATAAAGAAAAAGGAGCATTAACCTTGGCTATGCCTTCAGCTCCAGCAACCTTTTTAAGAGGAAATTGTTGGGCAGGTGGGGGAGGGTTAGTCAGGGAATGAAACTGCAAGCCAGACCGGGTGTGAGGAGGGGAGGTGATAGAAGGATTATAGGGTGGGGGAGCGGAGGCTGAGGAAGAATTGGGACCTGGCTCGGCCTGGCTGGTGAGCAGCAGCCTGGGGAGGAGAGGTCAGATGGGTCCATAGAAAAGGAGGATTCAAAGGATCAAAGGACTCAGAGATTGGGGTGGAGACTGAAGGAACAGACAGGAGAGAAAGAAGAAAGATTTGGGCTGAGTCGCATTGGGAGCAGAGACTAGGGAGGGACCAATGTGTAAAAGAATGCCTGGACGTCAGGCATCTCACACCATTTGCCCATTTTTTGACAGAAATTATCTAGATCTTTTAGTATAGACAAATCAAAAGTGCCATTCTCTGGCCACTTGGAACTACTGTTGGGTTTGTATTAGGGCCAAGCAGTGTTGCAGAAGAAAATAAGGAATTTTAAGTTTTAGGTCAGGTGTGAGTTAAAGAGGTTTTAAGTTCTTGAGAACACAGGCTAAGGGAGAAGAAGGGGGAATGGAGGGTGGAAGGTTACCCATAGTGAAGATGTAAGTTTAAAGAGAAAGGTAGAGACATGGAGAAGGGGGTGGTGCAATGAGCAGCCCTGGGCTGTAATGTGGGTGAGCAGCCAAAGCAGGCATCCCTGCAATTGACTTGCCACTGAGGGAATGTGGGTGAATGATCAGGCAGGCGTCCCCACGGTGATCAGACACCAATGGAGTGTGGGTGAATGATCAGGCAGGCGTCCCACGGTGATCAGACACCAATGGAGTGTGGGTGAATGATCAGGCAGGCGTCCCACGGCGATCAGACACCAATGGAGTGTGGGTGAATGATCAGGCAGGCGTCCCCACAGTGATTAAACACCAAGGGAAGATTGTCTTCCCGGGTCTGCGACCGGCGCCGGAGTTTTGGGTCCACGGATAAAATGTGTCTCCTTTGTCTCTACTAGAGAGGAAAAAGAACTGGAATTGGAAGGACAGGGAGATTGAAGGGTGGAGAGAGAGGGAAATCAAAGGGTAGCGAGCGAGGTTGGAGAAGAGAATGAAAAGACTGCTTACCCGATTTGAAGTTGGTGAGATGTTCCTTGGGCTGGTTGGTCTGAGGACCCGTGGTCGTAGGTGGATCTCTTCACAGAGCGAGGGTGAAGACAGGGGACTGGTCTCCTGAAGGAGTCCCTCTGACCCAGGTCTTCGGCACCAAATGTCACATGCATCCATGTGAAGAGACCACCAAACAGGCTTTGTGTGAGCAACAAGGCTGTTTATTTCACCTGAGTGCAGGTGGGCTGCATCCAAAAAGAGAGTCAGCAAAGGGTGGTGGGATTATCACTAGTTCTTAGAGGTTTTGGGATAGGCAGTAGAGTTAGGAGCAATGGTTTGTGGGGCAGGGGGTGGATCTCACAAAGTACATTCTCAAAGGTGGGAAGAATTACAAAGAACCTTCTTAAGGGTGGGGGAGATTACAAAGAACATTGATCAGTTAGGGTGGGGCAGAAACAAATCACAATGGTAGAATGTCATCAGTTAAGGCTATTTTCACTTCTTTTGTGGCTCTTCAGTTGCTTCAGGCCATCTGGATGTATACGTGCAGGTCACAGGGGATATGATGGCTTAGCTTGGGCTCGGAGGCCTGACAGTTCTCACTTCTCCAGAATAGCCAATCTTTTTTTTTTTGAGATCGAGACACAGAGAGATAGAGACAGACAGACAGACACACACACACACACACACACAGAGAAAGAGGTCCAAACAGAAAAAAGGAGAGCAGCTTCTTGTGAGAGAGAGAGAGAGAGAGAGAGAGAGAGAGACAGAGAAAGAGAGAGACAGAGAGAGACAGAAACACACACACAGAGGTCCAAACAGAAGAAAAGAGAGAGGAGAGCAACTCCTTGTGAGAGAGAGAGAGAGAGAGAGAGAGAGAGAGAGAGAGAGAGCCAGAAAGAGAGACAGGGAGAGAAAGAGAGAGAAGGAGAGAGAGATGAAAGAGAGATATCCCAAAAAAGGGAGAAAGGCAGATCTTTAACCTCTCTCTGCCTTTCTGGTTCCGCCCCAAACTCCACTCTACTTCCTCTTCTTTCTTTTTCTTTTAGCTATTTATATCTCTCATAGAGGAGCTAAAAAACAGACCTCAGCAGAGCTATGGTTGTTTTACGTGAGCAGAAGCGGGTATCCTACTTTGCCCATACACGTGTGAGGAAAAGTGTGGGTATCTGTGTTTCTGCACTAAGGTGTGTGGTTTCTTTTCTACAAGCCCCACACATAACCCAGCCCCCTCCACAAGCTGGGTCTTGACGCCTTTGTCAGTAGGTCACTTGGTGATTGAGGCAAGTCTTGTGACCTCCCTGGGTCTTAGTATTGTCTCCTAAAGAGTAAAGAACAACAATCTCTAAGATGACTCCCAGTTAAAACATTGAGTTTTGTTTGTTTGTTTGTTGTTGTTATTGTTGTTTTTCTTTTGAGATGGAGTCTCACGCTGTCACCCCGGCTGAAGTGCAGTGCCACAATCTCAGCTCACTGCAACCTCTGCCTCTCAGGTTCAAGAGATTTTCCTGCCTTAGCCTCCCAAGTAGCTGGGATTACAAATGTCTGCCACCATGCCCAGCTAATTTTTGTATTTTTGGTAGAGACAGGGTTTCATCATGTTGGCCAGGATTGTCTTGAACTCCTGACTTCAGGTGATCCACCTGTCTTGGCCTCCCAAAGTGCTGTGCGGGATTACAGGAGTAAGCCACTGCACCTGGCCTGTCTGTTTTTTAATGTTATCACCTTCTAAAGATCTTTCCCTCAATATCTCTACAGAAGAAAGGTTGGATCTTAACAGGAAATCTAGTTTCTTAAGACTTTTATGCTTCTCAGAGCCAGAGTTACTTTTGTGAGTGTATTCACCAATTGCCTTTGGTCTAACCGAAAAAACAAACCCCACACCTTAGTGTGGAAACACAGATACACAGAAAGAGACAAAGTTCTCACCTATACCCGTTCCTCCATCCTCCTAAATTCCTGTGAAAGACCAGCAAAAAAAATGGATTTTTACCCCAATATGGATTTTGTGTATGTTCACACTAAATGAAATTCACAAAGTTTTATCTTTCTTTTTTTTTTTTTTTGAGACGGAGTCTGGCTCTGTCGCCCAGGCTGGAGTGCAGTGGCCGGATCTCAGCTCACTGCAAGCTCCGCCTCCTGGGTTTACGCCATTCTCCTGCCTCCGCCTCCGGAGTAGCTGGGACTACAGGCGCCTGCCACCTCGCCCGGCTAGTTTTTTGTATTTCTAGTAGAGACGGGGTTTCACCATGTTAGCCAGGACGGTCTCGATCTCCTGACCTCGTGATCCGCCCGTCTCGGCCTCCCAAAGTGCTGGGATTACAGGCTTGAGCCACCGCGCCCGGCAAAGTTTTATCTTTCTATGAAAAGACTAAATACCACAGTGTATTCACACTTACAGGAATTTAAAGCTTTTATTGTAAAGCTAAGGCAGCATAAAGAGTAAGTGCTGTAATGTAATGTATAAATTTATTATATGTTGATTTCAATAGTAGGAAAAACAATTTTGGTCTGTCTGTGTTTCCATCATCAATTCACTAAGTTAAATAGAAAACTTCAGGAATATAGTATTAACAGAGACCCAAAAATTACAGATAAATCTAGTAATGGAGCTTATAATACAGAATTAGAGGGTGCTAGTTAATGAATGTTGGCAACAAGTCAACAGTCAGTAAATATTCATTAGAAAGTTGCAGTATATATTTCTCTAAGTTACCAAGTGACCTAGATATGGAATATCGAAAAAGATACAAAATGTTTAAATTTCTGCTAAACTAATAGAAATATACTACTTGTATTTTCATCACCTATAACAATATTATTTAACATTTTAAAGTGTAATTCTCCACACTTTTGTCTACATGTATGATTTTATAAAGTAAGAAGTACTATAACACTGCTTCAGATTCTGCTTTTTCTCTTCAAATGCATCTGGGGTCCTAGTAATATCTAATTTCTTAACCTGGATAATGGTGAACGCAGATCTGTTTGCTTTGAGTTAACTTATTGAACTATGTAATTATGTTTTTTCTGTGTGTATATTTCAGTTTTTTTAAGTTTATTTAAAAGCATATCCTAGGCTGGGTGTGGTGGCTCACGCTTGTAATCCCAACATTTTGGAAGACTGAAGCAAGTGGCTTACTGGAGCCCAGGTGTTTGAGACCAGCCTGGTCAACACAGGAAGACCTCGTCCCTACTAAAAATTTAAAAAATTAGCCGGTCATGGTGGCTTGCATCTGTGGTCCCAACATTTTTGGGATACAGAAGCAAGTGAATTGCTGGAGCCCAGGAGTTCGAGACCAGCCTGGCCAACACAGGGAGACCTTGTCCCTACTAAAAATTTAAAAAATTAGCCGGGCACAGTGGCTTGTACCTGTGGTTCCAGCTACTCAAGACCAGCGTGCGCAGTATAGTGACACTTTGCTTCTACTAAAAAAAAAAAAAAAAAAAAAAAAAGTGAAGCTGGAGTGAGCCATGATCAAACCACTGCATTCCACCCTGGGTGACAGAATGAGACCTTGTCTCAAAAAACCATCCTATATATTCCAAGTCAACATATATCTATATTACTCTCAATGGTTCTATAGTATTTCATGTTATAGATATATCATAATTCTTTAAACAAATTCTGTATTCGGAGACATTTATAAGATTTACAACTTTTTACATGTACACTGCCTTCAATAAAAACTCTTCTATGTTTGCTCTTTCTACTCTTGTGTCATAGGGCAGATTCTCTACGACAATAAACACTGAGATTAAGATGTACATTTAAGATGTTTACTGCAGGACTGGCACAGGGCTTATGCCTGTAATCCCAGCACTTTGGGAGGCTGAGGCGGGAGAATCACCAAGTCAGGAGACGGAGACTGTCCTGGCTATCACGGTGAAACTCCGTCTCTACTAAAAATACAAGAAAATTAGCCGGGCGTGGTGGCGGGCGCCTGTAGTCCCAGCTACTCAGCCTGAGACAGGAGGGAGAATGATGTGAACCCAGGAGGCGGAGCTTGCAGTGAGCCGAGGTCGCACCACTGCAATCCAGCCTGGGCGACAGAGCGAGACTGTCTCAAAAAATATATATATATATATTTACTGCAGAGCAATCTTGGGGCAATACCTGCAGAAGGAGTGAAGGAAGCATGATTGGGCAGAAGGAGAGGTAGAATTTTGATGCAGTCACAACAAAGGCCTTGGCCAATCCCATAGGTATTCTAGCTTTCTTTAGAGCTAGATAGACCTTTAGAGTTGTTCTGAATTAAGGTAAAGGGACCAAGCCTCTATATCCCCTTACTATTTATTAGATGTTGACTGTCCTCGGGGAGGAGGCTTTACTTTCAGCAGGATGGTTCTCTGTCACTGTTACAGTCTTGCCAATGCACCACAATGTAGCAATCTCTCTCTGCCAAAGGTATCATCCTAAGTTCTTTGTCTCACTACCAAGAAAGTTAAGGATGCTGGACACCAAGGGTGAGTCTGAAGTGAAAGTTTAATAAGCGAAAGAAGAAAGGACCCAGAAGAGGACTGTTGTTTTTACAGTTGAATGCAAAGGCTTTTATAGGAAACCCATGAGGGCTGGGAGCCTCCTTTGCATAAAGGGTGAATTTATCATAGCCCCACCCTGTCTTCCTAATGCACATGCGGGCCCTTTATTGCACATGTGTCAGGGGACGGAATTTTCCATTGCAGGCATATATGAGCAAGTCATCTGTGTAGTAGCCCTTCTTATGTCTGTGGTCATGTCTTAGGCAAGCCCCTATGTAAATTCCCTTATCTGTGCCTGCAGGTTGTTGTTTTGTTTGAAAGGATTAAACCAAGGATCCACCCTAACTGCCTGCCTGATCAGGCTTTTTCTTTTCTCCACACAGCTTTTTCTTTTCTTGTCACCACAAAGGCTATTTATTCCCAGAGAGAGACTCAGCTGAGAGCTAGCTGTTCATCACCATCACTAGTCAGTAGAGGGAATGAGTGCCGTGTTCCTGAAGTGGGGGAACTGGGACATGCACCACTGTATCTACTACACCTTGCCCAATTACTTCCTTGGCATACATTCCTAGATGTGTTTAGAGAACATGGGCTTTTGATAAGGCTTTAGATATTATCAGTTGCCTTCTATAAAAGTGATATTTCGGCGAGATGGCTCACGCCTGTAATCCCGGCACTCTTGAGAGGCTGAGGCGGGCACATCACGAGGTCAGGAATTTGAGACCAGCCTGGCCAATACGGCAAAATGCCATCTCTACTAAAAACACAAAAATTAGCCAGGTGTGGTGGCAGGAGCCTGTAATCCTGGCTACCGTGGAGGCTGAGGCAGGAGAATCGCTTGAAACACGGAGGCGGAGGTTGCAGTAAGCCGAGATCATGCCATTGCACTCCAGCCTAGGCAACATGAGCAAGACTCTGTCTCAAAAAAAAAAAAAAAAAAAAAAAAAAAGTGATATTTCACTTCTAATAGGAGAGCAAGAGACCATTTTTTTCTCCTCTGTCAAACAATAGCATGCCCTTGCCTGCTCTTTTATCTGTGATTCCACAGCATTTCACACATTCTCTATTATACCATCTCACATTCAGTGGGAATTCTTTCTTCTTGGGCTCCTAAAATACCCTGTTTTCGAGAACAGAAAGGGTGTTTTATTCACACTTACATCTCCTGATCATGTACCATGTATACAGTCGGTCACTAATTAATACATGTTAAGTAAATTAATGTCTCATTGTAGAAGACTAGGGAGTCACAGAAGATTAACTGACTAGAAACAAAGAAAATACTATACAAAAAAATATTAGACATGGTGCAGAATCAAAAGATGGTTGTGGAAGAAATGGAATGTGTTTTTCATGAAGGAGGAATGTAACTACCCAATGGGTTCACCTTGCCCACAGCCTACACAGAGCCAATTTATCAAGACAGGGGAATTGCAATGGAGGAAGAGTAATTCACACAGAGCCGGCTGCGTGGGAGACTGGAGTTTAATTATTACTCAAATCAGTCTCCCCAAGCATTAGGGAAAGCAGAGTTTTTACGGACAACATGGTGGGTGAGGGGAAGCCAGTGAGACATGAAATGCTGACTGGTCAGTTAGGAAACAAAATCATAGGGAACTGAAGCTGTCCTCTTGTACTGAGTCAGCTCCTGGGTGGGGGCCACAAGATCACATGAGCCAGTTTATCAATCTGGGTGGTGCCAGCTGATCCATCAAGTGCCGGGTCAGCAAAATATCTCAAGCACTGATCTTAGGAGGAGTTTAGGGAGGGTCAGAATCTTGTAGCCTCCAGTTGCATGACTCCTACACCATAATTTCTAATATTGTGGCTAATGTTAGTCCTACAAAGGGAATCTAGTTCCCAGGGGAAGAAGGAGGTCTGCGTTGGGAAAGGGTTGTTATTGTCTTTGTTTTAAATGACAAACTATAAACCAAGTTTCTCCCAAAGTTAGTTCAACCTACCCCAGTAATGAACAAGGACAGCTTAAAGCTTAAAAGCAAGATAGAGTCAGTTAGGTTAGATCTCTTTCACTGTCTCAGTCATAATTTTGCGAGGATGGTTTCAGGAAGGTGTCATGATGTGTACAATATCATCTGAAAAAGAATAAATGAGAAGCCTAGCTCTTCAATAAAGAGGCAACAATTAATGACTGCCACTGTAGAAGGGTGAATTATCAAAACAGAGAAGTGAAAAAAAATAAAATAAAATAAAATAAAAAACAAAAAAAAAAACAAAACAAAACAGAGAAGTGGCGTAATAAATATAGATCAGGTAATATAAAAGGTCAGGGACAAAAGTGTGTTTTTTTCCCCAGCTCTGCTACTTATAACTTGATGAGACTTTTTGATAAATCTTTTTGGAAGCTCTTAAACACTACCAATGCCAGCCAAGTACAGTGGCTCACGCGTGTTAATCCCAGCACTTTGGGAGGCCAAAGCAGGCAGGGCGCTTGAAGTCAGGAGTTTGAGACCAGCCTGGCCAACATGGCAAAACCCCTTGTTATAAATAAAGTTTTGGCATCTCAAAAGAAATAGTACTCGAACATAAAATTTTCTTTTTAATTTTCAGCAAGGCAATATACTTCTATAGAAGGGTGCGCCCTTACAGATGGAGCAATGGTGAGTGTACACTTGGACAAGGGAGGGGAAGGGGTTCTTATCCCTGACGCACATGGCCCCTGCTGCTGTGTCTTTCCCCTATTGGCTAGGGTTAGACCACACAGACTAAACTAATTCAGATTGGCTAATTTAAAGAGAGTGATGGGGTGAGTGGTTTGGTGGGAAAAATGGTTATGGCAGAGCAGGTAATCGGAATGAGTCAGAGTGGAGCAGGTAATCGAAAAAGATTGCTTTACAAGGAAGTTAAGTTTAAAAGCAGAAGGCAAAGAATTGAACGTACTGACATACTGATTCTTTGAAGAGAAATTTAGAACTCATATCTAACAACTTCTCCTCTTGTATTTCCTTACAGTTTTTTCTCTTCAAAATTCTTTAACGTGTCTTGGCTTAGTTGTTTTGCTTGATTTTCCAAAAGAAGAAGCTTCTCTGGATAAGGTGAGGATAGTTAAGGGAGGTTTTAGTAAGTGCCATTTTTATGAGCCTCTGCACCAACCCACAGATGCATGGTGTGACACAGCACCCAACAAGAATAAGTACACCCATTACGGCTGTGAGGGAAGTAAGAATTGAGGCTATTATTCTTTTCCATTTACTGAACCACTTTTCTAGCATCCTGTAAAGGAGTCATTTACCCCTGGGTTGTTGGCTAACTCATTGGACAGAGCAGTCAGATCTTGCAATGCCTTTGTTGTACATCCATCAGAGGTAGTGTTGTTTGGGATGAAAGTACAACATTGAATTTTATTCATGATGCAAATTCCTCTTCTTTCTGCTAATATGTCTAAGGCTATCCTATTTTCCCAAGCCATCTGGCTAGTAGCCCCTAATTACTCAGTTATTCCTTTAACGGCATCTCTAGTGTAGTCAATAAATCGCTGTGGTTGTAGTAGATGTAGTTTATCCAATCTACATTTTTATTAATTGTTACTCACAAAAATATTGACTCAAATCCTGCAGCTATTTGATTTTGGGCTTTAAATTGATCTGGTATTCCCCATGGGACTCCAATTGTGTTTAAATAGATGTTAGAGTCGAAAGACCCGTATGTGGCTTCTCTTGCTTTACAATGTCTTATTTTTCCTTCCTCTGGTTGATGAAATGCCAGGGTGAAAGGGATAGCCCATTGTACTAAAGCACAAGTGCCACTCCAGTTATTTGGCAGAGTTTCCGGTAAAGGTCCACAATACCACCACACAGCTGCTCAGGGATGAACAAAGGCTGACTGATTGGTAAGCTCTTGGAAAGTATTAAGTTCACTGCATCCCTTCAGGTCTCCAAGGAACACTAAGTTTCCTCCTTGTCACGAGAGACAAGAAGTGAACTTAGTGTTGGGAGACAGAAGCTGGATGGCCCTCGGGGGCTGACCCACAGGGTGCCGGACTTCGGGATATACCAGAGAGAGAGCTTGGCATGACTTGTTACTCCAGGCTGTAGAATTCTGGAAAACAGCTACCATGCAACCCATGCCTGGTCGACTGGAGGATCACCCTAGTGGAAAGGGGACAGTCTGGGCCTCTGGCCTGCCGTGCACACAAGCATAACAATTGCTTTTGTTTAACGTCCACACAGAATATTTGATCCATTCCAACTAGGCATNAGGTAATCGAAAAAGATTGCTTTACAAGGAAGTTAAGTTTAAAAGCAGAAGGCAAAGAATTGAACGTACTGACATACTGATTCTTTGAAGAGAAATTTAGAACTCATATCTAACAACTTCTCCTCTTGTATTTCCTTACAGTTTTTTCTCTTCAAAATTCTTTAACGTGTCTTGGCTTAGTTGTTTTGCTTGATTTTCCAAAAGAAGAAGCTTCTCTGGATAAGGTGAGGATAGTTAAGGGAGGTTTTAGTAAGTGCCATTTTTATGAGCCTCTGCACCAACCCACAGATGCATGGTGTGACACAGCACCCAACAAGAATAAGTACACCCATTACGGCTGTGAGGGAAGTAAGAATTGAGGCTATTATTCTTTTCCATTTACTGAACCACTTTTCTAGCATCCTGTAAAGGAGTCATTTACCCCTGGGTTGTTGGCTAACTCATTGGACAGAGCAGTCAGATCTTGCAATGCCTTTGTTGTACATCCATCAGAGGTAGTGTTGTTTGGGATGAAAGTACAACATTGAATTTTATTCATGATGCAAATTCCTCTTCTTTCTGCTAATATGTCTAAGGCTATCCTATTTTCCCAAGCCATCTGGCTAGTAGCCCCTAATTACTCAGTTATTCCTTTAACGGCATCTCTAGTGTAGTCAATAAATCGCTGTGGTTGTAGTAGATGTAGTTTATCCAATCTACATTTTATTAATTGTTACTCACAAAATATTGACTCAAATCCTGCAGCTATTTGATTTTGGGCTTTAAATTGATCTGGTATTCCCCATGGGACTCCAATTGTGTTTAAATAGATGTTAGAGTCGAAAGACCCGTATGTGGCTTCTCTTGCTTTACAATGTCTTATTTTCCTTCCTCTGGTTGATGAAATGCCAGGGTGAAAGGGATAGCCCATTGTACTAAAGCACAAGTGCCACTCCAGTTATTTGGCAGAGTTTCCGGTAAAGGTCCACAATACCACCACACAGCTGCTCAGGGATGAACAAAGGCTGACTGATTGGTAAGCTCTTGGAAAGTATTAAGTTCACTGCATCCCTTCAGGTCTCCAAGGAACACTAAGTTTCCTCCTTGTCACGAGAGACAAGAAGTGAACTTAGTGTTGGGAGACAGAAGCTGGATGGCCCTCGGGGCTGACCCACAGGGTGCCGGACTTCGGGATATACCAGAGAGAGAGCTTGGCATGACTTGTTACTCCAGGCTGTAGAATTCTGGAAAACAGCTACCATGCAACCCATGCCTGGTCGACTGGAGGATCACCCTAGTGGAAAGGGGACAGTCTGGGCCTCTGGCCTGCCGTGCACACAAGCATAACAATTGCTTTTGTTTAACGTCCACACAGAATATTTGATCCATTCCAACTAGGCATTTGCACTTTGGTATCCTGTCTTAATTGCCAAAGTTTGTTTTAAGTCTTTAACTTCTATGATAGCTATCTTAGTCTTGTCATTAGATGGAGGAGGAGCAATTGTTCCATTGTGAAAGGTTTTGGAAGAAGCCTTAGAAGAAGGTGCAGGAGGTGGGGGATCAAAGAAACACATTGCAAAGAATCCAATAGGGTCTGTCCCTGAAACCTCAGCCCCCATACCATAAAATCAACTTAAAGAAGGGAACCAGCTTAGAAAAGGGGAAGAACTTTGAGGGTTCGAGATAATAACCTGTATAGGATGGCACTGGTTTAGCTGACAGTTGGGTGGCAGGGCTGTTCCTCTAGTAAAACTAATGTATGGTTTTAGGAAATTACAAAAATGGGTTGGGGCAGTCCATCCTTGCTCTTTAGTGGTTCACAGAATGTTGGACCAACTATGGCATAAAAGCTCTAAATAGTGGGGCAAGACTCCTGGTTGACACTGGGATCTTTATCAAAATCTCCCCGGACTAATTGGTCCCAATTCACTAATGCCCAGTCTGAAGAGAGTCAGGAGGGACAGAGGTACTTTTCTGAAGTAGAGAGCTGTCTTTGACTTGGCAAATCCCCACAGGGTATAACAAGGCAAGCATCAAATGCAATAGTTTGAGGCGAAATTGACTTGGTTATGTTAATAACTAGATGGTCAGCAATAGAGTGAGGAAAGAAGAAAGAGTAATAGAATAGATGAAGGAGAGTTAAATTTTTCTTAGCTTTAGTTTAGTAGGATTTTCCTCTGGGACTATGGCCCACAACACTGGAGGGGGTGGTGCATTCTTGACTTGGGTGTAATGAGTCTATCCCCTTTCCACTGTCTGAATGGCGGTCTCGGTGGTTGGCAGCACAAGGTGGGATCCTTCCCAGGCTGGCTCAAGTTTTCCTTCTTTCCACCCTTTGATGAGAACATGATCCTCAGGCTGGTGCTGGTTTACTGGAAATTCTAGGGGTGGTACCTGTGCTGAAAGACTTAGTTTTGAGGGAAAGGAAAGTGGAAGATAAACCAAGTATAAAATTTCTAAGAAATTGATCTTTTGTTTTAAATGTGGGGACATCAGCAGTGGACTTTATAGTCCTTGGTGCCTTCTTACTGAGAAATTTCCTTTAGCACCTATTTTTATTAGTTTTTAGACCAAAGAAAGCCAAACACCATTTTATATTTGACAATGCTTCCTGTATGATTTTATACCAGATAAGCTAAATTTCACCTTTATATTAGTGTGTTATTAATGTTAAACTTAATTTTAATAAAATCTTGTAGACATATTTATCTAATTTTTAATGTCTGACCGTAATGTAAGATTTTTATAGACTCTTTTTAACCTTTTATAATTTCGATTAAAGAGTAGGTTAGTGCTTTAAGAAAAACCTGTTGTGCTTTTATTTTAATGTCTAGTTCACAGAAAAACTAGATTATACCCCTTTAACTTTAGCCAATATGCTTACACACAGAATTTCCTTTACAATTAACGTTTCAGAACTTGCTCAAACCTTTAAAACCAGATATATATTTTTAACCTTTTAATGTAGGTAAAATCCACAATCTTGTGCCTCCTTATAATCCTTTTACCAAAGGTATATTCTACTTTCCTTACACATCGTGTTTCTTCAATAGTTTTACATTCAGGAGGCCTAATTACTTTTAAATTATACAACATTTCTTGCATAAATTCCCTTTTATAACTTTTTTTCATGACTTTCACAGACAATTCTTCAACATGTCCCAACTTTTTGACTTGTTGCAAACATCCCTTTCTTTAAACAATCAGTTAATTTATTTTAGGACAAGAATTTACCATATAACATTCCTTTTTACATAAATTCTCCCCCACCCTCCTTTTTTTTTTCCTCAAAGATAATATCCATTCTTTTCCAAAGCGAACTTCCTTCATGTCTGTGGACTAGACTGTCTAAGGCCACAAGGTTAGAAGTTAGGATAATACATGTTACACTGTTAACTTTTAGCAAACTTTACTTTTGTTGAAAACCTTGTAAGTTTGGGATTTCAAGTATTCTTTGCTATTAATAAGACCTCGTTCAGTTCATATTAACTTAGAAATTGTATAGATGACTCCTTCCTGATTTGTATGTACTTTAAGGCTTGGCTGAGTGCAAACAGCTTGCATGTTTGAGCAGACCAATTATTAGGTAATTTTCCTAACTCTGCTTCTACAAAGAGTTTCCTTGTCACTTAACTGAATACCCATTGTGTCTTTTTCCCTCAATCACCCCGGAGGAACCATCTGTCCTCCTGTCCTGAAGGGAGTTCCTCCTAGGTCTGATCAGACCTTTGTATGGTAATTAAGATTTAGATCCCCTGTTAGGAAACCTGCTGGGTTAAGGGAATTTTCAGTGGTTAATGTGAAATCATCTTTTTCTAACAGAATAGCCTCATACCTTAAGGTTCTTGAGTCAGTAAGCCACCTTTTTGCCTTTTGTTTTTTGGACTTGGGGTACTTCTGACCTGACGGGGTACACTCACAATGAGGTTTCCTCTAAAAGTTATTTTTCTGCTTTCTTCTGTTAGCAAAGTAGTTGCCACTACAGATTGAATGCATTTAGGCCATCCACAGGTTACTGGGTTAACGATTTTTGATTAGGAAGGCTACGGGTTGTCAGTGGCCTTAGTGCTTTCTGGCTATGCCATTGTTTACACTGACAACAAGGTGGTACTGGAGCGTTATAGGGTCACGGAGAAGACCTTTAATTATTAGTTACAGGTTTTAAATTTACCCTGGCTTTTAAAGGAAGAGAATACACTCTTTTCTCTTTATTACTTCTAGCTCTCTTTCTCTCTCTTTGACTCTGTCTCTCTCTTTCTCTCTCTTTGACTCCCTCTTTGTTGAAGGGGTGGCCTGCCCCTCCACACTTGTGGGTGTTTCTCGTTAGGTGGAACGAGAGACTTGAGAAAAGAAAATAAGACACAGAGACAAAGTATAGAGAAAGAAAAGCGGGGCCCAGGGGACCAGTGCTCAGCTTACAGAGGACCCACGCCGCACCGGTCTCTGAGTTCCCTTAGTATTTATTGATAATTATCTCTACCATCAAAAAGATGAGGTAGTAAATCAGCAGTAAGACATATAGATAAAGATCTTTGTGACCTGAATAAGTTCAAGGAAAATGCTGTGCCTTGAGATGCATATGCAAACATCTCCATAAACCTTTTAGCAGTATTGCTCCAGCAAATCCCACCTCATTCCTAAAGGTGGTTTTCTCTTTGCTCAGTAAACAAAGCACACAATGGGTTTTACACGGAGATGTTCCATTGCCCAGGGATGGGCAGGAGACAAATGTTTTTCTCTTACTTGAGATTAAGAGAATGGTGATGACCTTTAACAAGCAGCCTTTAGGCACTTGTTTAACAAAGCACATTCTGCACAGCCCAAAATCCTTTAAACCTTAAGTCACCACAGCACAGATCTCTTGCAAGGACAAAGTTGGGGGTAGGGTCACAGATTAACAGCATCTCAAATACAGAACCAAATGGAGTCTCTTAAATCTACTTCTTTCTATATAGACACAGTAACAGGCTGACCTCTCTTTTCCCCACACTTTGTCTTTCTCTTTCTCTCTGCTTCTCTCTCTCTTTGACTCTCTGTCTCTTTCTCTCTGACTTCCTCTCCCAGTTTCTCTTTCCTCTTTGCTGGTCTTTCCCTGCCTCTGCCAGCTGCTTATGCTGCTGTTCTCCCCTCTCCTTCCCCTTCCCCTAGGGGAGGGACTGGCAGGAATGGAGCTACTCTTTCTTCCCCCGAGAAGAAAGGAAAGGAAGGCCGGGCGCGGTGGCTCAAGCCTGTAATCCCAGCACTTTGGGAGGCCAAGACGGGCGGATCACGAGGTCAGCAGATCGAGACCATCCTGGCTAACATGGTGAAACCCCGTCTCTACTAAAAAATACAAAAAACTAGCCGGGCGAGATGGCGGGCGCCTGTAGTCCCAGCTACTTGGGAGGCTGAGGCAGGAGAATGGCGTGAAACCGGGAGGCAGAGCTTGCAGTGAGCTGAGATCCGGCCACTGCACTCCAGCCCGGGCGACAGAGCGAGACTCCATCTCAAAAAAAAAAAAAGAAAGGAAAGGGGAGTTCTGAATATTTTTCTTACTACCGGAGGTTTGTGTGAGGTTCAACTCCCTGAAATTTGCAGAAGGCTCAGCCCCTCAAACCAGGGATGTCTGGCCTTGCTGCTCTGGAAGGTTGATCTGTTTCCTCCCTTTCCCCCTCTGAAGTTCCCTTGCACACTTCCCACGCATGTTGTCCTCTCTGGCTGCTCCCCCAAAGGAGAATTAGGCCCCTCTTAGTGTTGGCATACCAGTATAAATTCCACAGCAGGATCTGCCCTAAGCCATAGGAGGTAGCTACAGAACCGCAGAGAGGACCCACTCACTCCATCCAGCAGTAGGACTTGTCACCATCCACACAAACAACACCGCAACTAGGGCTGTTTGTGATCATTCACGCACACACACATTTAGCCCTCCAGAATTTGACCACCAAGGAAGTACTTTACCGGCTCTTACGGTTTTTCTTCCCTGGTCTATGCACAGAATCATCACCGCAGTATGTGAGAATCCTTTAAGTCAAGTTGCGGGCCAGTTTCTTTCTGCCTTGCTGAGAGCGCCAGTTATTCCTCACTCTGGGTGGGTCCTGATTTCTCACCCGTGAGGCTGCCACAAAGGGGTGGGGCACGCTTCCTCACAAGAGAGAACCAGAGCCCGCCCCTCCGAAGGGAATGTAATCACAGGCGAGCCCCCAAATTGTTGTAAGGTTTCAGTGCCGCAAAAGAAATAGCACTCCAATGTAAAATGTTCTTTTTAATTCTCAGCAAGGCAATGTACTTCTATAGAAGGGTGCACCCTTACAGATGGAGCAATGGTGAGTGCTCACTCGGACAAGGGAGGGGAAAGGGTTCTTGTCCCAGAGGCAGGTGGCCCCTGCTGCTGTTTCCCCAATTGGCTAGAGTTAGACGGCACAGGCTAAACTAATTCCGATTGGCTAATTTAAAGAGTGACAGGGTGAGTGGTTTGGCGGGAAAAATGGTTATGGCAGAGCAGGAAATTGAAATGAGTCAGGGTGGGCAGGTAATCTGAATGAGTGAGGGTGGAGCAGGTAATCGAAAAAGGTTGCTTTACAAGGAAGTTTAAAAGTAGAAGGCAAAGAATTGAACATACTGACATATTGATTCTTTGAAGATAAATTTAGAACTCATATCTAGAACACTCTCTACTAAAAATAGAAAACATTAGCCAGGCATAGTGGTGGGCGCCTGTAATCCCAGCTACTCTGGAGGCTGAGGCAGGAGAATCGCTTGAACCCAGGAGGCAGAGATTTCAGTGAGCCAAGATTGCACCGTTGCACTCCAGCCTGGGTGACAAGAGTGAGGAAAATAAATAAATAAATAAGTAAGTAAATAAATAAATAAAAATAATAAATAAATTTTTTTTAAAAAAGTCAAATAAACTACTGATGCCTGGATCCCACCACCAGAGATTCCTGAGATAGTGTGGGGTAGACTTGCTAATCATCATGTTCAGATCTCTCCTAGTAATTTAGATGTTCAGCCAGGGTTGAAATTTACTTTCACGGGCCTGGCACAGTGGCTTATGCCTATAATCCCAGCACTTTGGGAGTCCAAGGCAGGTGGATCACCTGAGGTTAGGAGTTTGAGACCAGCCTGGCCAACATGGTGAAACCCCGTCTCTACTAAAAATGCAAAAATTAGCCAGACATGGTGGTGGGTGCCTGTAATCCCAGCTACTCGGGAGGCTGAGACAGGAGAATCTCTTGAACCCAGGAGGCAGAGGTTGCATTGAGCCAAGATCACGCCACTGCACTTCGGCCTGGGCAATAGGGTGAGACTCTGTCTCAAAAACACCCAGAAATTTACTTTCACCAATTTACTTTACCTCATGTGTAAAATAAAAGAGGGAATAAAAAGATTTTAAAATGAGGCTGTTAGTATAGATTATCTCTAAATTCTCTTAAAATTCATTTGTTCCATAATTCTCTGAACTCAAGTGAAAAAGACAAGCAAATCCCCCAAATCCATAGGGCTGTTTGGGTGCTGTGTTTGGGGAAAAAGATCTGACCAAGGTTCTAGCTACCAAAGAGTTCTCTACTAAGGGAAAGGTGAGCTCATTTCTTTCGTGTGTCCTCTCACAGCAGAAGAGGTTCTGAATGTCTTCCCAGAATCATGCGGGACTCTGTGATACTAGAAGTAGAAGCTGCAATGGTTAGTAGGAGAAAGACTGAAAATAGGTTTCAGATACACAAAGATCTTATATAATGAATGATTCCTGGCCAGTGAGAACAAGACAATATAAATGTATTCTAGTGCATCTTTCTTATCTTGGTGGGGGGCTCTTACTGGGCATAATCTCTTGAATTGAAAATAAATTTTTACCCTTACTTGACATATAACTAATTGCATTGCAATGAACACAAGAACTGAGTCTTACACTTACCAATGAACACAAGCATTAAGTCTTACACTTACCTATGTACTTCTCACATGAATCAAATACAGTTCTAGGAACAGAGTGGGTAAACACATTTTTCTTAAATTAAATTGAAGTTTACCTGTTAGTGCAACAGTATAGATCTGAAGTCCAAGGTAAACAATGAATCAGACAATTAAATGTAGCAATAGCCATAATTAAATCAGCCTAGATTTTCATTGTCTTTTTGTTTGGGGATAATAGCTTAGTAATGGTGTCTGAAATTGTATTCTGGGTCAGACTAGATTGTAGTGATGATACTTTGTGTGAGATACATTCTCTGGGGTACCTCCTTTGATAAAAATACTACAAGTAACACCAGATTAGCAGATTTTATTTACCAATTGTTATTTTTTTTTTAAGAGACAGGGTCTCATTATGTAGCCCAGGCTGGTCTCAAACTCCTGGGCTCAAGCAATACTCCTGCCTCAGCCTCCCAAGTAGCTGCAATTCCAGGCACATGCCACCATGTGCAGTGTATTCTCTAGTTCTTTAAAGGGATTAGGGAGTCCCAGGAACACATCATCCTCAGAAAAAGGCTAATTCATCTTAAGGTTCTACATTTGGTCCTGATTTGTGTGAAAATCCCTCCTCTCAAAATGTGCAACAGGAGAAAGGTTTTTAATGTGTCCTTTTCTGGGACTTTATCTTACTGTTTATCTTTTATTGCATAGCCATTGCTTATTGAAGTTTCTTGTATCGGTTCAAACCCTGAGAACGCGCCAACAGACAACATGAGGTGGTGTGGAGCAACATGCTGTTTTAATGAGTGCCTGGGTGCAGGCAGGCTGAGGCCTAAAATGGCATCAGCACCAAAATGAGGACAGGGCAGGAGTTTTATGGTATCCTGTAAACAGGAAGTGTCCCAGTTTGATGTGACTGCTACATAGTACCCGGATGGCCTCTTTCTCGATCTTCAGGGGTACATGTCTCCCCACCAGAGTAGGGGTCTTCCAGCTGGCTCTCTTCCTGGTTCTGCTATCTTGCTGGCGCATGCTGCTGACACAAATAGCCTTGTACCTTGGGACTGGGCCTGAGAAGGGAGAAGTTACTCACCCCGGCAAGCTTTCAGGCCTCAGGGAGAATCTTACAGTTTATATCATGGACAGGTGGAAATCTAGATGTCCCTAATTCGGACCCAGAGTTCTGGAATGAGTTTGGCATCTCACTTTGAAGACCTGGGGATACTTAACTCCCAAATACCAGGAGGCTCCACGTTTCCACTAGAGGGCCACACATACTTTGAGACAAGAAAGAGGTTGGCAAATATCACAGGAATTCTAAAGCAATAAGCTGCAAAAAGTAGGGGGAGGAGAAATGTTTTTATGTAGAGCCTGGTGAGAATGAGCTGCTGCTGGGAGGTTGGTGGGAGGGTGCACATAGCAGCAGCAGTGACTAAAACCACCATCACCTCCATCTTAGTTGTTTTCCTTTGTTGAGGAAGAGTCAAACTTTGTAACGTATTTGAACAGGTTTGTTCTGAGCCAAATGTGAGTGACCAATGACCCATGAAACAGCCCTCAAGAGATCCTGAGAACATGTGCCCAAGGTGGTCAGGCTTCAACATGGTTTTCTATATTTTAGGGAAACACAAGCCATCAGTCAATACATGTAAGATGTACACTGGTTCAGTTCAGAAAGGCAGGAAAACTGGAAGCGGTCTGCTTCCAGGTCATAGGCAGATTCAAACATTTTCTGATTGACAATTGATTGAAATAGCTATTATCAGCTGGGCATGGTGGCTCATGCCTGTAATCCCAGCACTTTGGGAGGCCGAGGCGGGTAGATCACTTGAGGTCAGGAGTTGGAGACCAGCCTGGGAAACATGATGAAACCCCATCTGTACCAAAAAATACAAAAATTAGGCAGGCGTGATGAGGTGCACCTGTAGTCCCAGCTACTTGGGAGGCTGAGGTGGGAGAATCACTGGAACCCAGGAAGTGGAGGTTACAGTGAGCCAAGATGGCATCATTGCACTCCAGCCTGGATAACAGAGACTGTGTCTCAAAGAAAAAAAAAATTGTTATCTAAAGACCTTGACCAGGCACGGTGGCTCATGCCTATAATCCCAGCACTTTGGGAGGCCGAGGTGGGTGGATCACCTGAGGTCAGGAGTTTGAGACCAGCCTGGCCAACATAGTGAAACCCCCTTCTCTACTAAAAATACAAAAATTAGCTGGGTGTGGTGGCAAACACCTGTAGTCTCATCTACTGGGGAGGCTAAGGCAGGAGGATCGCTTGAACCTGGGAGGTGGAGGTTGCAGTGAGCCAAGATCACACCACTGCACTCCAGCCTGGAGAAGTGAGACTCTGTCTGAAAATAAACAAGTAAAATAAAGACCTGGAATCAATACAAAGGAATGTCTGGGTTATGATAAGGAGTTGTAGAGACCAAGATTTTATCATGCAGATGAAGTGTCCAGTAGCAGACTTCAGAGACAATAGATTGTAAATGTTTCTTATCAGACTTAAAGAGTCAGTTGTATTAGTCTTAAATTCTGTGTTGATGTTAAGGCTGGTCAGCTAAGCCTGAATTCCAAAAGGGAGGAGGGTATAATGAGGCATGTCCAACTCCCTTTCCCATGATGGCCTGAACTAATTTTTCAGGTTAACTTTAGAATGCTTTTGCCTGAGAGGAGGGGTCCATTCAGATGGTTGGGGGGCTTAGAATTTTATTTTTGGTTTATACCTTCTTGAGCAAAGAAAGAGCAAAACCCAGAAATACAGACAGTCTTGATAATCAGAAGTACTTGGAAATCGCAATCACTTCGAGAGACTTTATTTAAAACAAATGACTTGATAAGATTGAAGAAGTATGTTGCATGTTGATTGATTTATTTGTTTGTTTGTTTGTTTGTTTGTTTATTTATTTATTTGAGACAGAGTTTTCCTCTTGTCGCCCAGGCTGGAGTACAGTGGCACAATCTCGGCTCACTACAACCTCCAGCTTCCGAGTTCAAGCTATTCTCCTGCCTCAGCCTCCCAAGTAGCTGGGATTACAGGCATGCACCACCACGCCCAGCTAATTTTGTATTTTTTTAGTAGAGATGGGGTTTCTTCATGTTGGTCAGGCTGGTCGCGAACTGTCAGCCTCAGGTGATCCACCCCACCTCGGTCTCCCAAAGTACTGGGATTACAGGCATGAGCCACCACACCCGGCTATGCATGTTGATCTTTTAAAGGAATAGAAAAAACGTTTCCTTACTATACTAAGGGTATTTAGATCTGCATGACTAGTGGGTTTCATTTTAACAAGCCAAATCTAGTCAGTCAGGCAGTTACCCTTAGGGTTTTGTAATCAATTAGCCAAGCTGACCACAAAAAAGTCAGAAAGAGTCTCTAGGACTTATTACCAGCATTTATCTACCTAGACGTATCCTCCTAAAATTAGAATCAGAAAATGATACCAGTAATATTTATTATTATTTGATATTGTTTTGGAAGTCCTGGCCAAATCAGTAAGATATGAGAAAAAATGGTGGTTAGGGAATTTGAAAAGAAAGAAACTACTGTAGCATTTTCTGTAAGTAATTAAGTAGGAGAAAAAAACCAAAGGTCATTTTTAAGCTTCTAGAGTTATAGCAAGAGTATAGAAATGACCAGATACAAAGGCACATATATGATTATCTTTTTGAAAATAGTTCTATATTTGAAGTAGTTATGTATCAATTAGACAATTGTGCTCTGAAGAAAAGGAGGATAAAGACACACACACACGTAAACTAAATGTGACCTATGTTATAAAAACATTTTATTTGGAAATTGTTAATGTTTGAAAGCAGACAAAATAAGCATAGCAACACAAAATGCCTTCTGACTTAGTGTAATACTATTCACAATATAGCATTTACCTGGTGAATTATTCATCACATATCATGGTGCCCAGGTTTGTTGGCTCAAGTTGTGATGCTGCTTTTAGGAAAAAAAAAAAAAGTGAGTTTAACCAAACTCATAGATTACTCAGATATATCCTAGAATGATACTTTTTACTATATAAAGAATAACTGTCACACTTCCTGAAATACAGATGTTGGCATGACCAATGCAATCTAAGATTTTAATTAGAAGGTTGCTTGGTAAGCCTAGAATTAAAGAAAAGGGAGATGACTGAATAGTTGAAATGTTTTTTGGCCTCAGGCATTTCAGGTGAAGGTACAGCATTCAACAAACCCACAGCCAAGTCTACCTCTTTAGTTCCTTGTTTTCATGTTTTATTACTGGCTATCCTTGCCATACCTCATCTGATTCACACACGTTTTATTTATGTAACAAAGGTTTTCAAAAATGTACAGGTTAAAATTAGGCAGTGTGGTGAAGGGGAAGCCTTTTTTTTTTTTTTTTTCTGAAATCTTATGAGTTCTTAGTTGGAGAGGAGCCCTGAAACCAAAGACAGATTAAAAAGAGAAAAACAAACTTAAATTTATTTACTTGTGTATTTCATATATACATTGGAGATACCCAAGGAATGAGTAATTCTTAAGGAGGTGGCTTTGTTTTTGTTTTGTTTTTGTTGTTGTTGTTGTTGTTGCTGTTGAGACAGTCTTATTCAGTCACCCAGGCTGGAGTGCAGTGGCGTGATCTTGGCTCACCACAACCTCTGCCTCCTAGGTTCAAGCGATTCTCCTATCTCAGCCTCCCGAGTAGCTGGGATTACAGGCATATGCCACCAGATCTGGCTAATTTTGTATTTTTAGTAGAGACGGGATTTCTCCATGTTGGTCAGGCTGGTCTCAAACTCCCAATCTCAGGTGATCTGCCAGCCTCGGTCTCCCAAAGTGCTGGGATTATAGGCGTGAGTCACCGTGCCCAGCCCTAAACCCACTTCTTTTGTCTGAATTCTTGATTTCCTTGAAGCAAGACAATGAACCTCGGGTATTTACCCCAGACAAATGACACCACTTCACAAGTATGTTGCAAAGTATTCAAAACCAGAGACACAAGGATGAGCACAAGAATGACTGGGACAAAAGGACATGAATGGGATATTCCTGAGAGATCACTTACAAAGACAAGATTGGATATGATACCTGGGTGCTCTGGCCTGTTAAAGGGCCAGAGGAAGTGGAAACAAATGAGAAGTAGGTGGAACCAGAAGCAATACACCAATTCCAGGAAACATTCCAGGCAAGTCTATTAAAAATCGTGATTTACTGTTTGGATTCGAAGTGAACATGTTAATAAATAACAGCATAGACTCACATGGAAGTCATGTTAGACTAATCTAACCTCCTGCCTTAGGTAGAATTAGGAAATGTGGAGAACATTTTGCATCTTTATTTCTGCAAAGCACTCAATAAAGTCTCTCAATACAACGACTACCTTCCTAACTTGTTAAACCAGATCATGCGAAGATGTGACACAGAGCTGTCTCCACAGGCCTGTCTTGTTCATCATATTTTCAGGTAACTTGGATGAAGATGCAAAATCTCATCACAATGATAGATGACATGATACTCAGTCAGGGAGAGCAAATCACAGGGATGATGGAATCAAGATCCAAAGTTCTTACTAGTGTGAAGCAGCAGATTATATCCAGTAACATGACATTTCTTTTTTTGGGCCGGGTGCGGTGGCTCAAGCCTGTAATCCCAGCACTTTGGGAGGCCGAGACGGGCGGATCACGAGGTCAGGAGATCGAGACCATCCTGGCTAATACGGTGAAACCCCGTCTCTACTAAAAAAAATACAAAAAACTAGCCGGGCGGGGTGGCGGACGCCTGGAGTCACAGTTACTCGGGAGGCTGAGGCAGGAGAATGGCGTAAACCCGGGAGGCGGAGCTTGCAGTGAGCTGAGATCCGGCCACTGCACTCCAGCCT
>NW_016815584.1:1216801-1242710 GCF_001698545.2 Rhinopithecus bieti | reverse complement strand
AAGAAAGAAAGGGAAAGAAAGAGAGAGAAAGAAAAAGGGGAGGGAGGGAGAGAGGGAGGGAAGGAGGGGAGGGAAGGGGACTAAAGACTCCTGGTGCTAAAGAGCCCAAAGGAGCACTTTACCCTACTCTGATGGGTTTAGGAAATTTTTCCTGCAGCAAGTCACAGCTGAGTGCATTCCCAATGATGAGTAGGAGTTAAGTAATGTTGAGGGAACGAACTTTCCTGACAAATCCAGTAGTACATCAATGGCCTGTAAACGAGGAGGACCTAGCTCACTGGGCCCTGAAAGCCCTGGATTGCTTGTGTGGCTGAAGTAGAAGACTACAGGGGCTGGAGAAGGGAGCAAGGAAGGACCAGACCAAAGAGAGGGGTGAACTGGAATTTAATCCTGAGGAATAAAGGCATTTAAATAGGGTTTAATGATTTATTATTTATTTAAAAAGATCACTCCAGCAGTAGAGAATGGATTAAAGTGGAGACCACCCTGGGAGCAGAGAGATTATCAAAGAGGCAATTACAGTAAATGATCTAGGAGAAATGTGGATGGCCTGAAATAAGCCATGGGAATGAAAAGCAGTGGAAGTTAAAGATATGAAAGAGAGAAAAATCTATAGAACTTCGTGATTGATTGGTTTAGGGCAATGAGAGAAAGGAGGAAGTCAAATAGAACACAGGATTACATTGTCCTGTGTAGCAATTTAATTTTTCTTTGAACACTCCCAATAACACTAAGAGAGAGATGCTAGTATTATGTCTGCTTTACACTTGAGCAAGCTTGGAGAAGTTCACTAACTCGTTTACATTCAGGCTAGAAAGCAATATATTCGATATTCAAACCCAGACAAAATAAATATAATAGACTGAGCTTTTATTTTCATATATCAAGTATAAGACATAAGAAATAATAATTTTTAAAATAGCAATTCCTGTTTAACCTCAAAAGTTTTATGACTGTATCCTATTTTCTGAGTTTCAAGACTTTGTCCATAAATGTTCATGGATACCCAAAAGTGTTGACATTTGAATCCCAGGTTATAGCAAAGAGGACAATAAAGCGACTTGCAGGATTTTCCTTTGTTACTAACAGAATGTCCAACAGCAGAAGAAGTGCTAAAGTCCTGGGGGTCATGACTCTAGGGATTCTGCTTACGCAACTCATTTATAAAAACGAGGGTAACAACAGGAATATTTAGTACAATAAGAAAGATAAACTCCAAGGTTTTTAAGATTACTTTCAATTAAATGACAGACTGATTTCTGACTTCTCAAGAGACTAGGTAAACCAGAAAACAGTAATTATTATGTTTAAACTACTGGCTGGGTGCAGTGGCTCATGCCTATAATCCCAGCACTTTGGGAGGCCAAGGCAGGTGGATCACTTGGAGTCAGGAGTTTGAGACCAGCCTGGCCAACGTGGTGAAACACTGTCTCTACTAAAAATACAAAAATTGGCCAGGTGTGGTGGCGGGTGCCTGTGGTCCCAGCTACTCAGGAGGCTGAGGCAGGAGAATGGCTTGAACCCGGGAGGCAGAGGTTGCAGTGAGCCAAGATCACACCACTGCATTCCCACTTGGGAGACAGAGCGAGACTATGTCTCAAAAAATAAATAAAATAAATAAACTACTGAAAGAAAAGCACAGCCAACTTAAAATTATCTAACCTGCAAAAATGTCACTTTAAAATGGAAACAAACAAAAAACAAAACCTAATAGAGTTTGTAACTAGTAGACCTTCACTAAAGAAAATTTCAAAGGATATATTTCAGGCTGAAGAGAAAAGCTACCTGATGGAAATCTGAAGTTCAGGAAAGAATGAAACACAGAAAGCATGATAGAGCTGGGCGTGGTGGTATGTGTCTGTAATCCCAGCTTCTCAAGAGGCCAAAGTGGGAGGATTGCTTGAGCCCAGGAGTTCAAATCCAACCAGGGAAATTAGCAAGACCCTGTCTCCTAAGGAAACAAAAACTAAACAACAACAACAACAACAAAAACCAAAGCATGAGAAATAAATATGTGAGCAGCTGGGCACAGTGGCTCATGCCTGTAATCCCAGCACTTTGGGAGGCTGAGGTGGGTGAATCACTTGAGATCAGGAGTTCAAGACCAGCCTGGCCAACATGGTGAAACCCCATCTTTACTAAAAAATACAAAAAATTAGCCAGGCGTGGTGGTGCACACCTGTAATCCCAGCTCCTTGGGGGGCTGAGGCAGGAGAATCACTTGAACCCAGGAGTCAGAGGTGGCAGTGAGCTGAGATTGCACCACTGCACTCCAGCCTGGATGACAGAGCGAAACTACATCTAAAAAAATTAAAAAATAAAAATAAAAAATAAATAAATATGTGAGCAAATATAAATTGTTTGACTCCATAAAGCAGTAATGTCTTGTAGAATTAAAAATATAAAATTAAAACATACAACAGTGGTAACAATTTGAGAATGTTATAAATTGAGTCAAGTGGGCCAGGTGCAATGGCTCATACTATAGTCCCAGCGCTTCGGGAGGCCAAGGCAGGAGTATCACTTGAGCCCTGAAATTAGAGGCTGCAGTGAGCCATGATCTTCTTCATACACTTCACTGCATTCCAGCCTAGGTGACAGAGTAAGATCCTGTCTCTAAAAAAAAAAAAAAAAAGGAAGAAAAAAAATTGAGTCAAGTACAAGAGATGACTTAAAATGTTAATTAACTTTAGATTTTTATATATTTAGTATGCATGTTGACATTTCTAGGATAAACAATTAAAGGAATAGAGACACCATGTATACCTTCTGAACTAGCAGAGAGAATAAGTGAAATGTGAATTAGTTAGAATAGGTTTAGTTGTGCTGCAGTAACAAACAACCTCAAAATGTCAGTGGCATAAGATTTATTGCTCATTTCTCCTACATGTCCATCGTGGTCCAGCAAGGGGTTCTCCCTACCATAGTCACTTGGGAAAACAGGCTGACACAGGCTTCATCCTGACACACAATTCCACAATAACAGAGGCAAAGGGAAGAAAGCATGGCAACCTGCAGGCCAACTCTTGATCCTGCTGCAAGAAGGGACCTACATGACTTCTACTCACACATCATTGACCAGAGAAAGTCATGTAGTCACATCTAAGTATGAGGGACAAAGAAGTGGGATCCTTCTAAGTGCCTGGAACAGGAGAACTAAACATCTGTGATTAGCCTTAATGGCTTTTATAGAGTGATATACAAATGCACAACTAATCCAAAAAAAAGGACAACAGGAGAGGAAAAAGAAATACCAGACAAATGAGACAAACAGAAAAGACTAAATAGATGATAGATATACACTGAGGAAGATGAAGATGAATAATTGCAATAAATATAAATGGACCAGTTACAACACTGATGGAGGAAAATCTAACTGTATGTTGTTTACAAGAGATACTTCAAAAACATAAGAATTCAGAAAACTGGAGAATGAGAACATAGAAATGATAAAAATTGAAGCATATCTATGCTTTAGAATCCTTTAGAGCAATAAAATTGAACAAAATATATCCACTTGTAGCACCATAAATGGCTTGAATAAACATAAGGTAGTTCAGTCACAAAAAATACATACAATGAGATTCTATTTATATAACATTCAAGAACAGGTGAAATTAAACTGTAATGTTTAGAGATGGATACATAAGTGATATAATTATAAAAAGAAGAAAGGAAATTGTTATCTCAAGCATAACATTTTTTTTTTTTTCTGGAGGGAAAGAAAGTGCTGTGGTCAGGAAAGAGTGCATGGTTGAGAGCTTCAGAAACACTGCCATTGTTCTGTTTCTGACCTTAGCAGAAGTCAAAAAGGTGTCTGCCTCATTGATATTCTTTAAACTTTGTCTACATGTATGGTTTTGGCACTCTGATATGTGTGTGTGTGACTGTGTGTCTTATATAATGTACCTTACAGTTTTTAAAAAATGCTTAAGAAGTAAAGGTTTTATTAGATGATTAGATGTGAAAATCAGGAGGTCACTGGATTCTTTGCTAGAGTAGTTTCACAGCATCTTTTTTCCAGTTGAAGAGAATATTGGAGCTAAAGAAACAGAGTCAACAAGGAGCTTGGCAATGAAGAGAAGGAGCCAACTGGTAAGTAGCTTGGGAAGGCTGAGTAGAAGGTAACATAAGATTGTCCATATCCTAAGGAGTCAATACAGAAAAAGACACTGGAAATACAGCACAGTCTCAGGAACTGGGCAAAGATGGGATCCAGCTCACAAGCAAAGGTACAGGAGAATGTCTTACCTGTAAGAATGGTGGAGGCCGGGCACAGTGGCTCACGCCTGTAATCCCAGCAATTTGGGAGACCCAGGTGGGCAGATCGCCTGAGGTCAGGAGTTTAAGATCAGCCTGGCCAACATGGTGAAACCCCGTCTCTACTAAAAATACAAAAATTAGCCCGGTGTGGTGGCAGGCACCTGTAATCCCAGCTACTCGGGAGGTGAGGCAGGAGAATTGCTTGAACCCGGGAGGTAAAGGTTGCAGTGAACTAAGATCGTGCCACTGCATTCTAGCCTGGGCGACAGAGTGAGACTCTGTCTCTTTAAAAAGAAAAAAGAAAAAAAAGAATGGTGGAAAGGAAAAGAAGTAGGTACCAAAATGGAAGGGGATGCAGCCAAGAAACAAGGAAGTTGACCAAGAATATGAACAGAAGAGGAAGGTCCTTTCAACAATGGAACCTACCTCTACAACCGGGACTTCTGAAACAGCATTCTGAGAATGTGCGCGTCACCTCTGTTGTCTGGATCATTGGGGAAAAATAACTGGTATGGAATGACCTGTGACCTGTTACTGAGAGGGCTCACTTCCTGTGCATTAAATCACAGCTACTATATTTAGATTCATTACACATATCAAAATGTGACATTCATCTCTCAGAATATTTCTTAAGTAATTCAACATGTATCACAACTGTAATTTCTCTTTTTTTCTTTTCTTTTTTTTTTTTTTTTGAAACGGAGCTTCACTCTGTCACCCAGGCTTGAGTGCAGTGGCGTGATCTTGGCTGTCTGCAACCTCTGCCTCCCGGGTTCAAGTAATTCTCCTGCCTCAGCCTCCCGAGTAGCTGGGGCTACAGGCGTACGTTGCCACGCCGGACTGATTTTTTGTATTTTAGTAGAGACAGGGTTTCACCGTGTTGCCCAGGCTGGTCTCAAACTCCTGAGCTCAAGCAATCCGCCCACCTTGGCCTCCCAAAGTGCTAGGATTAAAGGCGTGAGCTACCACACCTGGCCCCAGCTCCATGATCTGTAAAACAGACAGGCTGGATAACTCACAAAACAATAATAAAGAATAACTAAAATGTATATGTATATTGGGGGTGGATTTAAAGAGGGATGTGGAGTTGGTTCACCTTTTTAATCACTCCTGTAATACTGACTGATATTTTTCTGAATGAGTACAGATTTACACACAAAATTCCTGATTTAGTATTTCAAAGATAAATGATTTTTGATCTTCTGTAATTTGTTTCCTTATCTGTAAATTGAAGCATCTTGCTCGAAGGGTTATTGTGGGAACTAAATAAAATTATCCAGGTAAAGCATCTAGAACAGTTCAGCCAGCTCAGTGACCAGAGTTGCAGCCTTGTTTGCCTGAATAATGAAATCATTATTGATTTAAGTTCCCAGCTATGAAACCATATGTCCCAGTTTGCCTAGGACCTTCTCTATGTATGCTGCTGTCCTGGCTTAATTGCTAGTAGTATTCCTTCTCACTCTCAAAAGTATCACAATTCAGACAGTAAATTAGATGGGTACCCTATTCAGAGCACATAGTAAGCCCTCCATGGATATCAGTATATTGTTATTATTACCAGTTTAATATGTCTTCCGAAAAAGTCACAATTAACAGTTAAGTTTGGCTGGCACGGTGGCTTATGCCTGTAATCCCAGCACTTTGGGAGGCCAAGGCGGGTGGATCACCTGAGGTCAGGAATTCAAGACCAGCCTGGCCAACATAGTGAAACCTCATTTCCACTAAAAATACAAAAATTAACTGGGTGTGGGATGTGCACCTGTAATCCCAGCTACTCTGGAGGCTGAGGCAGGAGAATCGCTTGAACCTTGGAGGCAGAGTTTGTGATGAGCCAAGATCGAGTCACTGCACTCCAGCCTGAGTGACAGAGCAAGACTCTGTCTCAAAAAAACAAAACAAAACAAAACACCCAGTTAAGTTTACATTCTGAATTAGTAGGAGTGACAATGATTGAAGGTTTTGATTGGGCAGGAAGGATAGACTGACAGTTCCCTCATTTTATCTTTATATGGAACTGGAGAGCTGCATGGAAGGAGGGGGACATGTCAAGGAATACCAGGAGGGCAGAGCCTGCCTTGAGGCATCTGCCAAAGGTTATGAGTCACTGCAGACACACTGAGAGTCACACTGGGGGAAGGCGCAGCAGACAGGGAGAAGTTCAAAGTGGTGCTTCTGAGAGAGACTTGGGATGCTGTACACAATTAATCATCTCTCTACAGGGGTGACTGTGGGAGCCACAGCACTGCCTGAGTCTTCCAGGGGAAAAACTGAACACAGAAATTTGTGGAAAGGAAACAAAGGAGGTGGATGAAAGCTGGAGGAACAAGTGTTTAAACAATGCAGCTTTTCTTGCCCTGCAAGGTTGTCTTTGGGTACTAACCTTCTGTTAGTACAGAGGGCAGCCAGGGAGAGGAAGGAAACTACCAAGAGAGAGCAGTAGCAGTCTTGTCTGTGCTCCCCTGTGGTGTTCCTTCTTTTGAGCTCTTTCTCGAACCCTTAATCCCTGTCAGGCTCCTGGAGGAGCCTCACTGGGCAGCCTCAAATCTCCCCAGTTTGCCCTGTCCCCAGAAAAACAGACCATTGAAATTGCCATTTCAGAGCTGGAAGCAGGTCAGCCAGCTCAGATGACCGGAGTTGCAGCTCTTATTTGCCTGAATAATAAAATCATTATTGACTTAAGTTCTCAGCAAACAGTGGGGTATTTGTTTAACATTTCTGAGCTGCTGCTCAAGTTCCAAAAAATGTCCCCTTCCAAATAAAAGTATTTAAAATTGGATTGAGAGCAAAGAGTAGGTGGAATAGTGCTATTGTGGGGGAGGTCTTGGGTTTGCAGTGAACTTTCACTGATCTTTCGGTTCCTTAGGACATGCTCCTTGTCATCTGTCCATCATGCCCAATGGCCAGCCTAAGGGGAGAAAATGGAGTGCCCTCTCCATGATGGCCAAAACTACCTGCCTGGCTAGCTGCCTGTCCGTTATCATCTCAGTCTCTAAACCACTCACTGCTGCTCCTGATTTCTATGCCCACTTAACTTGTCAACTGTGACTTTGTGGAACATAATATAATGAAAAAAGGCGGCCGGGCGCGGTGGCTCAAGCCTGTAATCCCAGCACTTTGGGAGGCCGAGACGGGCGGATCACGAGGTCAGGAGATCGAGACCATCCTGGCTAACATGGTGAAACCCCGTCTCTACTAAAAAATACAAAAAACTAGCCGGGCGAGGTGGCGGGCGCCTGTAGTCCCAGCTACTCGGGAGGCTGAGGCAGGAGAATGGCGTAAACCCGGGAGGCGGAGCTTGCAGTGAGCTGAGATCCGGCCACTGCACTCCAGCCTGGGCGACAGAGCGAGACTCCGTCTCAAAAAAAAAAAAAAAAAGAAAAAAGGCATGGGCTTTAGGGAAATTGGCCCCAATTTAAGCATGAATTTGAGCCCCAGTGCCACTGCATAACCTAAAGCTAATAACATCATTTTGGTTATCTGTTATTGCACAACACACACTTACTAAACGGTACTTTTTTTTTTTTTTTTTAGATGGAGTCTCCCTTTGTCGCCTAGGCTAGAGTGCAGTGGCATGATCTCAGCCTCTGCACTCTAGGTTCTGCAACCTCTGCCTCCTAGGTTCAAGCTATTCTCCTGCCTCTGCCTCCCAAGTAGCTGGGAGTACAGGCACACACTTATCATGCCCAGCTAATTTTGGTATTTTTAGTAGAGACAGGGTTTTGCTATCTTAGCTAGGCTGGTCTCGAGCTCCTGACCTCAAGTGATCCACCTGCCTTGGCTTCCCAAAGTGCTAGGATTACAGGCGTGAGCCACCTCACCCGGCCTTACTAAAAAATACTTTTATTAGTTCTCCTGATTTTATTATTTAGGTATAAACCTTCAGTCTTAACCAGGGTGAGTGGTGTGGGGGTGGAAAAAAAGTTCATATCTTGAATCTTTTTTAGCAATCTTGTTTATTATAGTGGTACAAGCAAAGCATTCTCAAACTGCTTTTGATTTATTATAAAAGTGAGCAAATAAGTACAAGGGTTATTGTTGTTAATCACACTGTGGAAGAAAGGAAATACAATTATGGAAGGGAGGAAGGCAAGAAAGTATCTCTGTAAACTAATAATTTTTAAAATATGTATATGTACATATGCATACATATTTATATATGTGTACATTCATTTGTGGATATTTGCATATATGCAGGCATATATTTCTTAACTCTGTTCACTAAAAAAACTTCAAAACGAAGACACTTCAGCAGCAAAGAAGACACCTGCCGAGATCTTGGTCTCTAACACCATCCCCCACTAAAAAATCAGGGCACCTTATGAAAATGACTGAGGTGGAGCAGGTGCAAGATGAGGCTGGAACATATTGTTATGCCAAAAGAATAATGAAGTCCTGAGAAAGCAGGAAGGAGAGCATATCACAGAAACACAGAAGGCAGCTTGAAAGGGATCTCAGTGGCCAATAGTGGGACTATCTCGGCACCAAAATATTAACTACAATAATGAATTATAAGCCATTGAAAAAATAAAAATTTGTGAGTCCTATTGGTAATAAATATAAACACAGATAAACCAGTGTGAAGAAGATAGGGTTTTGCTTACAGTAGAGTGCTGAAAGCCAGCTGTTAAATGTGGCATGCAGAAACTTAAAATTATTTTGTCATTACCATAACAAAAGTGAAACAAGCAAGAATTATCAACGGATGCTAAATCTGGGAATTTTTTTTTTTTTTTTTTTTTTTTTTTTTTTTTTGAGATGGCAGTCTCGCTCTGCGGCAAGGCTGGAGTGCAGTGCCGAATCTCACTCACTGGAAGCTCCGCTCTGGTTCACGCCATTCTCACTGCCTCACCTCGGATACTGGGACACTTACAGGCACCCGCCACCAACCTGCTATAGTTTTTGTTTTTGTCTTTTTGTTTTTCTTTTAGAGAGTCTCGCTCTGCCACCCAGGCTGAGTCATTGCACGGATCTCAGATCACTCAAGCTCCGGCCTCCCGGGTTTACCCCATTCTCCTGCTCAGCCTACCCACGTAGCTGGGGGAAAGCTACAATTGCCCGCCCACCTCGCGCGGCTAGTTTTTGTATTTTAGTAGAGACAGGTTACCGTGTTCAGGATGGTCTATCCGCTGACTCTGATCTCCCGTCTCGGCCTCCCAAAGTGCTGGATACAGTAGCCACACCGCACCCGTCCTTTCTTTCTTTTTTTTTTTTTTAAGATGGAGTCTTCTCTGTCACCCAGGCTGGAATGCAGTGGCGCAATCTCGGCTCACTGCAACCTCCACCTTCCAGGTTCAAGAGTTTCTCCTGCCTCAGGCCTCCCAAGTAGCTGAGACTACAGACATGCGCCACCACACCCAAAAATGTAATTTTTGCATTTTTTAGTAGAGACAGGGTTTCACTGTGTTGGCCAGGCTGGTCTCAAACTCCTGAACTCAAGGTATCTGCAAACCTCGGCCTCCCAAAGTGCGGGGATAACAGGCATGAACCACTGCACCCAGCCAATCTAGGGGAAATTTTGAAAAGAAACAGGATGTTTGCAAGACCTTAATGTATCCCCCCAACAAACTGTTTATTAGTAGAAATGGAGAAAAAAATAGCAATTATATAATGAAGATAACTGACAGCATCTTCCCTGGGTCATCACAATTGACACCATCTTTGCAGGACAGATTCATGTTTCATGCCTCCAGGCGTATTGCCCTGAGGACAAAACATCACCTATGCAATATTCTGAAATAGAATGCATAACCTGAATTTAATCATAAGGAAACAGTGGACAAACCCAAAATGAAGAATATCAAAAAGGGAAGTGTCTTATAAAACTAAACACACTCAGGCCAGGCGCGGCAGCTCACGCCTGTAATCCCAGTACTTTGGAAGGCTGAGGCAGGTGGATCACCTGAGGTCAGGAGTTCAAAACCAGCTGGACCAACATGGTGAAACCCTGTCTCTATTAAATACAAAAAATTAGCTGGGCGTGGTGGCACATGCCTCTAATCCCAGCTACTCGGGAGACTGAGGCAGGAGAATCTCTTGAACTCAGGAGGCAGAGGTTGCAGTGAGCCGAGAATGTGCTATTACACCCCAGCCTGGGCAACGAGAGCAGAACTCCATCTCAAAAAAACTTAAAAAAAAATAACTAAACACACTCTTAACCCATAATCCAGCTGTCACTCCGGTGTTTACACAAATGAGTTGAAAACTTATGTCCACACAAAAACCTGCACATGGCTGTTCATAACAGCTTTATGCATAATTGTCAAAGTTTAGAAGCAACCAAGGTATCCCTCAGGAGCTGAATAGATACATTATTACTGTGGTACATCCAAATAATGGAATATTATTCAGCACTAAAATGAAATGAGCTCTCAAGTCATGACAAGACATAGAGGAATATTAAATGAATATTATTAAGTGAAAGAAGCTATTCTGAAAAGGCTACTACTGTATGCAGCTACTACTACATACTGTATGTACTGTATGATTCCAACTATACGACATTCTGGAAAAGGCAAAACTATGCAAACTATAAATAGATCAGTAGTTGCCAGGGGTTAAGGGGGAAGAGAGCGAGAAATAGGCAAAGCACAGAAAATTTTTGAGCAGTGAAACTCTTCTGCATATCATAATGGTGGATGCATATTATTATACATTTGCCAAAACCCACAGAATGTACATGACCAAGAGTGAACCCTAATGTAGACTACAGACTTTGGGTGATAATACTGTGTCAATGTAGGCTTCTCAGTTGTAACAACTGTATCACTTTGGTGGGGGGATACTGATAATGGGGGACGCTGTGCTTGTTGGGGGGCTGTGAACCTAAAACCACTCTAAAAGATAAAATCTATCAAAAGGTGGGTAAAAGGCCTTCTCTTTTGTAATTTCTTTAAAAATGTTGAAGACCAAAAAGAAACCAAAAGGCTGTGGAAACGATTCAGGTTAAAGGTGGACAGCAGTTAACTGCATCCTGACGCTAGCCTGGAGCCTGCACTGGAGGGAGAAAGTATACTACAAAAAAGACTGGGGGTCAACTGACAAATTTGAACACAAACAGTACATTTGATAAAATTATTGCATCGATGTTCAATGTAATGCTCTAGCCAAATTTGTCTATTTACCATCGTCTGAATTTTACTTTTGAATCACATTTGCCATTCCCACCACCTAGGGTGACTTTTCCCACCTATGCAAGTCCTATCCACCTCCAAATTTCACCTAAGCACTGATGACCACCCAGAAGACTTGCCCAAACATTTCAGCCCTGGGTGATCTAGTCCTTCTCTGAACTCACAGAACCTGTTTCTACACTGCTGACTTTGTGCTTTTACAGCCTTGCACTCTCCGTTGTCTCTCTCTATAAACATATCATATCTCTCCACCTAAACCGAAAGCAAATTGGTAAAGGGAATGTTGCTTTATGCTTCCTTTTACCTTGCAGACCTTCCTACGATAGATGTTCACTATAATTCATTTATCTGACAGTTATTTATTAATCACCTACAACGTGCTGTCAATATACAAAGATAAATAAGACGTGGTCCCTGTCCTCAAGGAACTTACAGTTCTATGTGGGGAACCAAACTATAAATAACAAATTTTAAATGCGCAAGGAACATAAAAGAAAGAATAGGAATTATTCCAAGGTAGACTCCATGGAGTAGTTGATACTTAAATTCAGACTTGAAATATGAGTAGGCATTCACCAGATGACACAGATCTGTTGGCAAGGTCCTAATATGGTACACAACTGAGAGAACGTAGGTGTCAGAAGAAAGACTTCTGCAGGTCTGTCCTTGTCTGTACCTGTGGGCTTTTCACATGAGAGCCACACGCCTTGCCCTATCCCATGTTTGTGACTGGAATGTACATTAAAGGGAGGTAGTCTGGGTGACCTCAGGAGATTAAAGCCATTGCTGTAGACAAGAGGAGTTAGAGTGAGGTAGGGGCAGTTCCAGGGTTTTCCAAGGGTGGAGAACTGAGAAGGAAGCTTTGCTACTAATTAGGTACATGTGCACAGTCTGTGAGATTGAGAGGGTTCAGTCAACCCATCTGGAGAACAAGCTTTCACATGGTTAGGCAGCCTTCACATGGTGCCCATGCACCCCAAGAAGATAGACTGTGTGCTCTCGATGTGAACAGACTGCTCAGGTCATGATTGAAGACAGAAAGACTCAATTCAGACTCTTCCCATTGTTCCGAAATCTCTCTCTCGGAAGAACCGTAAAGGCCTTTATCAGAAGAAGTAATCAACTTTCACGCTTATCTGAGTGAAAGAGAACTAGAAGAATTTTTCATGTTGTTTTTGGCCAGGCACAGTGGCTCACACTTATAATCCCAGCACTTAGGGAGGCTGAGGTGGGATGATCACTTGAGTCCAGGAGTTCAAGAGCAGCCTGGGCAACATAGGGAAACCCCATCTACACTAAAAATACAAAAATTAGCAGGTGTGGTGGTGCACACCTGTAGTCCCAGGTACTTGAGATGCTGAAGTGAGAGGATCCCTAGGGCCCAAGAGGTGGAGGTTGCAGTGAGCCAAGATCGGGCCACTGCATCAGTCTGGATGACACAGTGAGGCCCTGTCTCAAAAAAAAAAAAAAAGAAAAAGAAAAGAAAAGAAAAGAAAAAAATTTTCCTGTTATCTTTGTGGGTGTTTGTGCTGTGAAAGGAAAGTAAATGGCACCAGCTTTCAATCGGCATTTGAAAGCTTTCAGCTGTCATGGCTCTCATGACCTACTGGCATCATAAACTCTATTCAGAACTGTGTGTAATGTTCAGGTTCACTACCTAGTGTGACACCAAGATTACACTGGACGGAAGAGCAAACATGAGGAGGTAAAGAATTGCAGCCTCCAAAGGGGATCACGAAATATTTCAAGAGCATCTCCCAAAGTTTATCAGGAGTTATAGGGAAAGGTCTTCCGGGGCCTAAACATTTGTAAAAAAAGAGAGAAGTTAACATAAATATAATTTATTACAGAGCTTTTCATGTTCTAAGATGCGTTGTAAATATCTAAGAACCAACTACGGGCAGCAGATTTTCTAAATTTATTTGAATGGATCCTATGGAAGAATCACTCTTTCTCCTCAACAGAGCATCCAGTAGGATCAGTGTTCCTGTAGTACCTGCCCTCTAGGATACAAGAGGATTAGAGACCCTTGAAAATCACTATCAGGAGAACAAAATGGAAATGAAATGAAGGCCACGGGGAGACGGCTTTATTTACTTCCACCTCATCCGAATGGTTTTAGTGACTATTTTGGTTTTTCTTTCTAAAGCCTCATAAGATGGTAACTATTGACTAATGTTAATCAGTAAACTTACTTGACCCCTTTCTCCCCCTTTACAACACCTTGCAGGATCAGGGATCCTGCAACTTTGGTCTTCTAAAGTAAAGAGGAATGAAAAAACTTTGAAATTCACTATTCAGGAGAGGAAAAGCAGCACACACCAAGTGAGAGAAATGGCTCCATTTTAACTCTCTTAGATGGTCCTAGCGACTTTTCAGATTGCCCTTTGTAAAGGCATGGTAACTATCGTAGCTGTACATTAGTGTGAATGGAATCAAACATTCCATCACACCACCAATTTCCAGAGGATTCATTAGGATACTGAAGATACAAATGCATCTTCCAATGCTCCCTCTGTGATGCCCCCACATGACTCTTGGTCACATGGAAACCCCTGAGATAGGTCACTGAGTAAAGGAAGAAGCCAGTTCTTGGCAGGATTGAATGAACTGGCTAAAGAGCTCATTCCCAAGGTGGATGGTCAGCAGTCCAAAGTAAAAAGCCCAGTTGATTCAGGCTAATATCAGAATTCTAGAAGAACGAACCCAGTGGGGGAGTAGGTTTCAAGCACTGGCTAACACTATAAGTCATGTGGCAGCCAGGGTAATGTTTCAGTGAGCAGTCCATTGACAGAAGTTCTGAAAGGTATGGGAAACAGGACCCAGCCCTCAACAGGAGAGCACTGGTGAGAGATTTGAATCTCTAGGGTCTGGTCATGGTGTCAGTCCCAGAGGACATCTAGTGTTCAAAGCGGGAAATTCAGACAGATCATCACTGAGATATAGAACAGAGGGTAGTATAACATATAATTGGTAGAACATTCTAATTTATACATTTAATGACTTTTTGCAAACTCAGCATGCTAATGTATTACCTGTCTCTCCATTCATCAGTGAAACACTTTCTGAGCATAGACTCTGTGCCAGGCAGACCACTAGGCACTGGAGATGCAAAACACATAACCTAGTCCCAGGGAGCTTCTAGTCCAGTGGACTCATTAGACAGGCCTTTCATCTTCCTCCACGCAGAGCCAGATCCCAGGCATTAGGGAAGGAAGAGAGTATCTGCCACACCAGAAACTTCATCTTCTCATGGAGTTATTATTTGTATCCCCTTATATTCTTCTTTCCTCCTTTACTTTTCTTGGCTCCTTTTCTTCCTTTCAGATATTTCGTATCCCCTAATCTATTTTGGTTTTTTATTTGAGACAGAGTCTCGCTCTGTTGCCCAGGTTAGAGTTCAGGGGCACGATCTCGGCTCACTGCAACCTTCGCCTCCCATGTTTAAGCGATTCTCCTGCCTCAGCCTTCCGAGTAGCTGGGATTACAGGCATGCACCATCATACCCGGCTAATTTTTTGTATTTTTAGTAGAGATGGGGTTTCGCCATATTGGCCGGGCTGGCCCCTAATCTATTGTATTACATGGTTCACGTTTTATTGTAGCACAAGTGTGTTTCTGTCTTCAACAACGTGTACTAACTTGGACATCCAGGGTCAATAATCTGGAGATACTCTGGCTTGGGTATTATTAGTAGTAGGCCTCACATATTTTTGTGCTTTTACCTAACAAACTTCCAGCTTATTAGAGAATGCTAATCCAGGAGATCCTGGTTTATGTTAGTTTGTAGCCCTCTACTTCAGAAAAATCAGGAGTGTTTGCGAATTCATGATCATACATAGTAGTGAAAGCAAAAAGACACAGTCTAAGGGCATTTGTTTTCTAAATGATTCTAATAGAAATATTCCACATTTTTATAGAATTATCTTGTTTCCCAACTAACAAAAATCTGTACAACAGTAACTCCTAACTTTTGGCAATGAGTAGAAAGGGTGGTTCTCAGGAACGCTACCACACAGTGGAAACTTCCCCCTCCCCACCGACACTGAGGAAGAGATAATCATCAAGCAAACCAGACCCTTTCCCCGTTAAGGTTTTCTCTCTCTCTCTCTCTCTCTCTTTCTCACACACACACACACACACGCACACACACGCACACACACGCCACACACACACTTCAAAGCCCTTCTTTAAGTTAGGCCATGAAAGAGCAACTGAGGCGTCCAACATACAGACCCCTTTACCTTTTCAGAGACTGTCTTTGCAAGTCAAGATCTAACACTGGGGTTCAAGGTAAATTTGATATTACACCCACATGGATATAATTTCGTATTCTCCCTATTCTGGACCCTGAGATGGAAAGAGCGTAGAGACAGGGCCCAGAGATTTTCCAGCAAGAAAACTAAAGAATATATGTGAGGCAGGATAGTTTGCTGAGATACTACTTTTTCTTTCTTCTCTTTGTATTTTCCTCATGCCTCTAGTTCCAAGCAAGGAGCCAGACCTTTTCATAATTCCTTGGGATATCTGCAGAATGTAAAGGAGGAAGTGTATGAAGCCAAACTTAATCTTACTGTCTTTTGAGAACCCTGAAATTTGGTGAAAATAAATTGCTTCTTGAAAAGTGTGGCAAAGTTAAGATTGAAGAGAGACTGAGGGCGAAGTTGGAGGGGAGGAAAAACGCAGAGGAGAAGCAGCATGGTGAACCTAGGCTGACTCTAGGCACAGATGATCCGGACTGCTGTGGAAACCCCCACACCCTCAAGAATGAAACAGAAGCAGCTCAGTTAAGGTTTCTGGGAACCTTCTAAACCGAGGAAGGGGAGCCAGGTCAATCAGGCTCAGAAGTAGAGATGCCCAGCTCACTGCGTGCCAGCAGGGGGCGCTCTCCTATTATTGTATTTTCTTTTTTGAGGACATTAAGACTCAGTGTGCAAAAATTCTCATCAAAGGTACAAATTCAAATGTGGTTGCTTTCGTAAAAATACCCATCTTCACCACCGCAGACTTCATCTGGAGTTATTTGGATCTCTACGGTCTTGCTGGAGGCTCCACCCTCTGCATTCTCTTCATTACTTCGGGTTTCTTTGACTTGTCTCTTGTAAGGATGAAAGCTTCGCCAGCATTGGCACACATCTGCTGCCTGATTTGGCCATGTGAACCACTGTGCATCCCTCAGAGGCAAATTCCTCCCACAACACCTGACTTACACCAGCCTTTTCTATCCAGAGACCTTGGCACCAGGATTAAAAAGCAAGTACCTCCTTTATTTGCCTCTATTTGGTGACTGGATGCTAACAGAGTATGATTTTCACCTTTTCTCCCTTCTCTTAACTCTCCCATTTAGTTACACATGTTTGAGATTAAGCCTAGGGTATAGTTGTATATATTAATTATTATTTTACTTGACATCAAGTAGACTTCTCAGGATATCATTTTGGATTACTTTATTGGGATGTTTACTGTGACTCAGAGATGAAAGGTCTTCAGTGACACTGTCCACCTTCCACCTCCAAGGAATCAGAAGAGTAAAGAGAGAGGTGTTTTTTGCCCCTTTGTCAAGTCTAGAGACAGCAGATTCCCTGGAAACTTCCTAGGTTTGTCTAAGCCTCCCTAGTTTACTTCATCTCTTCTCCTTTAGTCTGTAATGAAGATGGAGATCTCTTGATCTAAATAACATGTTCAAACACTATCTGTCCCTGTCTTAAAGATTTATTCTTGTTCATTATATTATATCCTACAGTCACCATTATAAGCATGGTAAGTATGATTTAGAATCTTACTTTCTGAGTTTCAGACTAAATAATTCAATTTCTTTCCTCATTTTTCCACGAGCATGCACTTACAAATAAATCAATTCATTTTCTCCATTTTCTCCATCATCATGGACTTACTTAAATCCAGATGTCCACTGTCCTGGGTAAGGATGACTGACCAATAAGTATCTTTCCTGTGGGCACTCAGTTCATTGTGTGTGTGTGTGTGTGTGTGTGTGTATACATGTGGTTTGTGAGTGATAGATCTTGTTTTACACACAGAGGTAAAACCTGCTTTCTAGCTGGATAGGAAGATGGGGAATAATAAACACAGAAGCCCACCTCATGTCAAATGCAGATCCAGGTGCTAGGGAGACATGGATGAATATGTGTATATCTTTCTCCTGGTGATCTCTTAATTAAAGCTAAGACTCTGGACACAGCAAATCTAAAGAGGAAATATTCTCCATAGAATAATGGGCATACTCTGTAGTTACCTCTCTCTATCCTCTAATCCTGTAGAAAAGAAAGTTCATATTTTTTTATATGCATCAAAGGCTGAAAATGCATCAGGTCTAACAATAAGTTTAGCCTTGTTACCTAAAAAGCTAATGTCATGCTAGCTTTTTCACAGCTATAGTGTTATCTCCATCACACAATGTGATTTTGTATATGTGGCTTTATTTCCCATATAGTCATGGAACTAGTCTGTCAGAGCACCCTGGGTTGGGTTTCTGTTCTGTCATTTGCTTGCAGTGGCAGTTTAACAAATTCCTTTGCCTTTTCTAGTACTGACTGCCTTATTTTTAAGGGCCTTTCTGAGGCTAATACAGGCCATGGTATTGCTTCCTAGCGGCTCAGATGGGACAGGCACCTTGCTTAGGTCCCACAGGACTTTTAATGATATCTGTATCTGTTTTCAGACAACACCCAAGCTTTCCTCCTAAAACCTAGCTTTGCCTTCTTAAGAAAGAATGACAGAAGACAAAGGGAAGAGTCAATGATAATAATTCTTGGAGAAAAATATTGTTTCAAAAGTAGTGGTTTCCTGACTAGTGTGTGTTACCAAGCAGCCTTCTGAAAGACAACAAAGAGGAAATTCTAGTTATCCCGCGGGTGAAGCATTTTTCTTGAGGAGGATGCTCTGGGAGAAAGAAGTAGATTCGCCCCAGAAAAATTAGCCAAGAGTTCTCTGAGCAAATCCTGGAATTCCAAATATTCCTCTATTAGTGTCACCTACTACTAAGAAGAGGAGCCCAAAATTCTAGGTGAACGTGCCACCTCCACTGTAGTAAGAAGAGGGGATTTGCAGGGCTGGAGAGGACCTCAGAATGTCTGATTTAAGGAGTCAATATTTTAAATAACACTTTAAATTTTTTTTTTCTGATTAGAGAAGTAACACATTTCAAATACAGAAATGTTAGGAAATTTAGAGGGGAGGTTCCAAGATGGCCGAATAGGAATCGCTCCCGTCTACAGTTCCCAGCATGAGTGATGCAGAAGACGGGAGATTTCTGCATTTCCAACTGAGGTACCGGGTCTATCTCACTGGGGCTTGTCGGACAGTGGGTGCAGGACCTGGGTGCAGCCCACGGATGGTGAGCCGAAGCAGGGAGAGGCATCGCCTCACCCAGGAAGCACAAAGCGTTGGGGAATTCCCTTTCCTAGCCAAGGGAAGCCGTGACAGACCGCACCTGTGTGTCTGGAATTGGTGGGTTCTTGGTTTCACTGACTTCAAGAATGAAGCCACACACCCTCCGGTGAGTATTACAGTTCTTAAACATGGTGTGTCAGGAGTTTGTTCTTTCAGATGTGTCCGCAGTTTCCTCCTTCTGGTGGGTTCGTCCTCTCGCTGACTTCAGGAGTGAAGCTGCAGACCTTTGCTGTGAGTGTTACAGCTCTTAAAGGCGGTGTTGATCCAAAGAGTGAGCAACAGCAAGATTTATCATAAAGAACAAAAGAACAAAGCCTCCACATTGTGGAAGGTGACCCAAGCAGGTTACCACTGCTGGCTCAGGCAGCCTGCTTTTATTCTCTTATCTGACCCCACCCACATCCTGCTGATTGGTCCATTTTACAGAGCGCTGACTGATCTATTTTACAGAGAGCTGTTTGGTCCATTTTACAGAAAGCTGATTGGTCCATTTTGACAGAGTGCTGATTGGTGCATTTACAATCCTTGAGCTAGACACAGAGTGCTGGACAGAAAAGTTCTCCAAGTCCCCACCAGGTCAGCTGGATACAGAGTACTGATTGGTGTATCCACAAACCTTGGGCTAGAAACAGAGTACTGATTGGTGCATCTACAATCCCTTAGTCAGACATAAAGGTTCTCCAAGTCCCCACTAGACCCAGGAGCCCAGCTGGCTTCACTCAGTGGATCCCGCACCAGGGCTGCAGGCGGAGCAGCCCACAAGTCCCGCTCCGTGCACCCACACTCCTCAACCCTTGGGTGGTCAATAGTGCCACGGCACAGGAGTTGGCACTCGTTGGGGAGGCTTGGGCATGCAGGAGCCCACAGCAGGGGGGAGGCTTGGACACGGCAGGCTACAGGTCCCGAGCCCTGCCCCGCGGGGACACAGCTGAGGTCCGGCGAGAATTTGAGCACAGCACCGGCAGGCCAGCACTGCTGGGGGACCCGGCACACCCTCTGCAGCTGCTGGTCTGGGTGCTAAGCCCCTCACTGCCCTGGGCCAGTGGCGCCAGCTGGATGCTCTGAGTGCGGGGCCCACTGAGCCCATGCCCACCCAGAACTCACGCTGGCCCACAAGCGCCACATGCACCCCCAGTTCCCGCCTGGGCCTCTCCCTCCACACCTCCCCACAAGCAGAGGGAGCCAGGTCTGGCCTTGGCCAGCCCAGAGAGGGGCTCCCACAGTGCAGTAGCAGGCTGAAGGGCTCCTCAAGCGTGGCCAGAGTGGGTGCCGAGGCCAAGGAGGTGCCGAGAACGATCAAGGGCTGTGAGGACTGCCAGCACGCAGTCACCTCTCACCTGGAAAATCGGGTCACTCCCACCCTAATACTGCACTTTTCCAATGGTCTTAGCAAACGGCAAATCAGGAGATTATATCCCGTTCCTGGCTCGGAAGGTCCCATGCCCACGGAGCCCTGCTCCCTGCTAGCACAGCAGTCTGAGATTGAACTGCGAGGCGTCAGCAAGGCTGGGGGAGGGGTGCCCACCATTGCTGAGGCTTGAGTAGGTAAACAAACCAGCTAGGAAGCTCAAACTGGGTAGAGCCCACTGCAGCTCAAGGAGGCCTGCCTGCCTCTGTAGACTTCACCTCTGGGGGAAGGACATGGTTGAACAAAAGGCAGCAGAAACTTCTGCACACTTAAATGTCCCTGTCTGACAGCTTTGAAGAGAGTAGTGGATCTCCCAGCATGGAGTTTGAGATCTGAGAGTGGACAGACTGCCTCCTTAAGTGGGTTCCTGACCCCCTGAGTAGCCTAACTGGGAGACACCTCCCAGTAGGGGCCGACTGACACCTCATATGGCTGGGTGCTCCTCTGAGACGGACCTTCCAGAGGAACAATCAGGTAGCTACATTTGCCGTTCTGCAATGTTTGCGGTTCTGCAGCCTCCGCTGGTGATACCCAGGCAAACAGCATCTGGAGTGGACCTCCAGCAAACTCCAACAGATCTGCAGCTGAGGGTCCTGACTGTTAGAAGGAAAACTAGCAAACAGAAAGGACATCCACACCTAAACCCCATCTGTACATCACCATCATCAAGGACCAAAGGTAGATAAAACCAGAGAAACCAGAGTTGAAAAGGTGAAAATTCTAAAAATCAGAGCGCCTCTTCTCCTCCAAAGGAACACAGCTCCTCACCAGCAACAGAACAAAGCTGGATGGAGAATGACTTTGACGATTTGAGAGAAGAAGGCTTCAGATGATCGGTAATAACAAAATTCTCCGAGTTAAAGGAGGATGTTTGAACCCATCACAAAGAAGCTAAAAAACTTGAAAAAAGATTAGACAAATGGCTAACTAGAATAACCAGTGTAGAGAAGACCTTAAATGACCTGAGGGAGCTGAAAACCATGGCACAAGAACTACATGATGCATGCACAAGCTTCAGTAGCTGATTTGATCAAGTGGAAGAAAGGGTGTTGGTGATCGAAGATGAAATAAATGAAATGAAGCAAGAAGAGAAGTTTAGAGAAAAAAGAGTAAAAAGAAATGGACAAAGCTTCTAAGAAATATGGGACTATGTGAAAAGATCAAATCTACGTCTGATTGGTGTATCTGAAAGTGACGGGAAGAATGGAACCAAGTTGGAAAACACTCTGCAGGATATTATCCAGGAGAACTTCCCCAACATAGCAAGGCAGGCCAACATTCAAATTCAGGAAATACAGAGAATGCCACAAAGATACTCCTTGAGAAGAGCAACCCCAAGACACATAATTGTCAGATTCACCAAAGTTGAAATGAAGGAAAAAATGTTAAGGGTAGCCAGAGAGAAAGACCAGGTTACCCACAAAGGGAAGCCAATCAGACTAACGGTGGATCTCCTGGCAGAAACTCTACAAGCCAGAAGAGAGTGGGGGCCAGTATTCAACATTCTTGAAGAAAAGAATTTTCAACCCAGAATTTCATATCCAGCCAAACTAAGCTTCCTAAGTGAAGGAGAAAGAAAATCCTTTACAGACAAGCAAATGCTGAGAGATTTTGTCACCACCAGGCCTGCCTTACAAGAGCTCCTGAAAGAAGCACTAAACATGGAAAGGAACAACCGGTACCAGCCACTGCAAAAACATGCCAAATTGTAAAGACCATCAATGCTAGGAAGAAACTGCATCAACTAACGAGCAAAATAACCAGCTAACATCATAATGACAGGATCATATTCACACATAACAATATTAAACTTAAATGTAAATGGGCTAAATACTCCAATTAAAAGACACAGACTGGCAAATTGGATAAAGAGTCAAGAACCATCACTGTGCTATATTCAGGAGACCCATCTCACGTGCAGAGACACACATAGGCTCAAAATAAAGGGATGGAGGAAGATCTACCAAGCAAATGGAAAACAAAAAAAAGCAGGGGTTGCAATCCTTGTGGGGAGGGAGGAGGGATAGCATTAGGAGATATACCTAATGTAAATGACGAGTTAATGGGTGTAGCACACCAACATGGCACATGTATATGTATGCAATAAACCTGCACATTGTGCACACGTACCCTAGAACTTAAAGTATAATAATAATAAATTTAAAAAAAGAAAAAGAAAAAAATGTTAGGAAATTTGGAAGAGTCACAAATCTAAAAACAAAATTAAAAAAATACGAGTCAGCTATAATCTCACCAACCAAAGATAAACACTCTTTATATTTACAAGTTTCCAGCCAGGTTTTTTGCTGATTATATTAAAAAATAAAATGTGGGTACTATTTTACGGCTGCTCGCTCTCTTTTTTTTTTTCTTTCTTTCTTTTTTTTTGTTTGCTTAACAATATAAAGGGAATGTTTTCCCATTTCCATACATATTCTCCTAGATGTGCTGTTTGGCTTTTCTCTTATTGCTAAGTATTTCAGTTATTTTTCCTACTCAAGAAAGCAGCCTGGGAGCTGATTTAACTGTTTGCAATTTTGCCCTCGGTGGTACTGGCCTCTTCCAAAGAGCTGTTCTGAGTGCGTGTGATTACCAGAGTGGGAACTTGTTCTTGTTGAAGATCTTGTTCTTTTTTTCAGTTTAGAGTGTTAAAAACATATGTCACTGCTGGCAAAAGGAAAATACGTGCAATTTGAACCAAAGAACCTCATTTATTAACCCACTGAAAGATATCTACATCAGCCTACATGGCTATTGACATTCTATAGATGAAGCAGTCAAAGTGTAGGAGGAAGCAAGAACAATCTCAGACCTATGGTGTGCTTGCTTGACTTCAGATACTTAAAATTTTGTTCTCCTGCAAATCTTCTCTAGGTGAGCATAAAAAAAATGGATGTATTGTTCCAGAATTTTCCTTTACCTACTTTATGAAAATCGTCGTTTCACCTTCCCCAGATTTCAAAAATGCCAGCGAAGCTTAACTTGGGAAGTGGTGCCCTCTGGTGTAGAGATGTTGCAGGCCCTCTTGGAAGAGAATATTTTTTGTGCTCTTCTCCTGTCAGTGAGGCACTGCTCTAAGTCATTCACACTCCTTCACCTCGGTTTCTAGTAGGCTGATGGCAGGGGGTGAGAAATGGAAACTCAGTTCCCTCGAAGGAATCTGGCCGCTCAGGCTGTGGGCCTCAGTTGTGGAGAAGATTGAATTATGACGGGAGATTCCTTATAGTTCTAAGACATGTGGAGATAAATTAGAGGGAAGCTAACCAACTAATATTGCACAGATATTGTGCTGTATATGATTCGTTTATGTATTTATAAAGGAGGCCTCATTCCCCACTAAAGTGCATTTGTTTTCACACAGCTTTTTCACTCCACTTGGTGAAATTACAAATATGTTGTTATTAAGAAATTTCATAACTATGTTTACATAACATGTGGTTTTAATTTTGAGAGAATTTATTTAAAATGAAAAGCATGCTTATATAAGAAAAATGGGTAATATAAACATGTTTCTTGTTTTTGAGAGAAAGTCTGTGGAAGAACCAATGAGAATCCAGGCTAAGGCTCCTATAAACTTCAATCCCTAGTGAGAGTTTTAGCATAAAGTCCAGGCAGCTGTGCTGTCATGGAACATTGAGCATCAGTATCCCTGTATCTGTAAAGGGGAATGCTAAGCTGAGTTTTCTGCAGACCGTGACCACCAGTTTTTGAGGTAAATTTAGCCTCCTTATGCAGAAATAAGGAAGAAAAGCTTGCAGGTGGGGGTCACTGAGGGACTAGCTGGGCATCAGTGGCAACCTGACAGTAAGACACTGGTTGTTCCTCTTAAGTTGGTGTATGTCTGTTCCTATTACCCTACACATTAGCTTGCTCCTGCTAGCTTACTGACAGAAACAAATGTAAATGTTGCATTAATCAAGTGTATGTGTCATAAATATTTTTTTTTTTTTTTTTTTTTTTTTTGAGACGGAGTCTTGCTCTGCCGCCCAGGCTGGAGTGCAGTGGCCGGCTCTCAGCTCACTGCAAGCTCCGCCTCCCGGGTTCACGCCATTCTCCTGTCTCAGCCTCCCGAGTAGCTGGGACTACAGGCGCCCACCTCGTCGCCCGGCTAGTTTTTTGTATTTTTTAGTAGAGATGGGGTTTCACCGTATTAGCCAGGATGGTCTCGATCTCCTGACCTCGTGATCCGCCCGTCTCGGCCTCCCAAAGTGCTGGGATTACAGGCTTGAGCCACCGCGCCCGGCCATAAATATTTTCTTAAGAGGTATGGCTCATACTTTAAAATCTTGAACTTAAGGGTTTTTGGTTAAACCTTGGGTTATCACTCAAAATTAAACACATATGTTTTCCTGTAGATCTTCCTAAGCTTCCTAAGTGAAAGAGAAAGACAATCCTTTACAGCCAAGCAAATGCTGAGAGATTTTGTCACCACCAGGCCTGCCTTACGAGAGTTCCTGAAGGAAGCACTAAACATGGAAAGGAACAACCAGTACCAGCCACTGCAAAAACATGCCAAATTGTAAATGTTTTCATGCAGATGCATATGTTTTCATGCAGAATGGCCTGCTGAATCCTTGAAAGCCATAAGAGAAATGTATAGCTATCTATTCTAAATCAACTTGTTCAATCTAGCAATTCTCTGTCACTCTAAGAGAATTTTCTCAGCCTCATACTCCTTTCTTGGACAACCACTACTTTAAGACCAGGATCATGTTCAATGGCATTCTGGCAATACCTGTCCATTAAGTAGAAATGCACAATGTCTACTTGTTGAATACCTAGTTGTTCTCCAAATTTATTAATAGGATCTACTATCTTGAAAGGTAAAACAATTCCTATTTTGAAATATATATTTTTTTTCTTTTTGAGAATATACATATATATTCTTTTCGAGATGGAGTTTTGCTCTGTTGCCCAGGCTGGAGTGCAATGGCACAATCTCAGGTCACTGCAACCCCCACCTCCTGAGTTGAAGCAATTTTCCTGCCTCAGCCTCCCGAGTAGCTGGGATTACAGGCACCTGCCACCATGCCTGGCTAGTTTTGTACTTTTAGTACAAATGGGGTTTCACCATGTAAGCCAGGCTGGTCTCAAACTCCTGACCTCAAATGATCCACCCACCTCAGCCTCCTAAGGTGCTAGGATTAGAGGCATGAGCCACTGTGCCTGGCCATATATGTACTTTTATAACTCCTTCTTTCCACATTGTAGAAAGTACACATTACAAAGCTCAGTCAAATGCCAGGAACTTAAACATCCATATATTAGAATAAGTTGTTAATTAATTTCTCAAAAAAAGGAAAAAAATGCATCTCACTTGAATTCCAGGGAATCAACCTAAAATATACCAAGATTCCCAAACTGAACATTAAAACACAAGACATAGAATCAAAAGTCAAAGAACAAAGGGAACATTCTTCGGCACGAGACAGGGAGCTGGTTTTAGAAACAGGTGGAGATCACAGAGTCCCAGCATAAGCAAAAGCAACACAAAACCTAGGCTTTTGAAAATGTCTAAAATACAACAAAAGAGAAGGCATTCTGAATGTTTTTATGTAGTAATAGCAAGCCACTAATACAGGAATATAGACTATATTAATCCACAACATTTCAATGAAATAATAAAAACAACTCTTTGGACATCCAGAAACAAAGGATGTTTTATCTAGTGAATTTTTTTTTTTTTTTTTTTTTTTTT
>NW_016815584.1:1208804-1213818 GCF_001698545.2 Rhinopithecus bieti | reverse complement strand
CCAACCTCTTCCTCTGCCAGCCTATATAAGGCATGACCCTACATTCAATAAACGAGACTTGATCAGGCTATTTGTCTTGTCTCCATTTCTCGTGTTTTCTTGTCTCCTCCATTCCCACTCCCCCTTCCAGGGTCTGTTCAACTGTCCTGCAGGTCGGGACAGAGGTGGACCCATTCTTAAAAAGTTTCTACATGAGTTTATAAGTACTTGCTTCTGCATGTCTGAAAAAATCTCTGTCTAATAAGAGAGACACACCTCAAACGTTTTATCAATAAAAAAGGTACAAAAAAAGTCAGAATAAAAATAGGGCATAAAATCAATGCTTTAAATATTAAACAGATTATGAATAACTTTGTGCCAATATATTTGGAAACTTTAGACAAAATGGATAAATTCGTACATGGGAAAAAAACAATCTGCCAAAGCTTTCTCAAGAAGAAATGGAAAAGTTAGCATCTCTTTAACCATTAAGGAAATTGAAACAGAAGTTTAAAATAGTTTCAGACTAAGCCTGGTGGTGTGCACCTGTAGACCCAGCTACTCTGGAGGCTGAGGCAGCAGGATTATTCGAGATCAGGAGTTCAAGCCCAGGAGTTTGAGGCACCTGAGACCAAGTGTTCAAGGATCAGTTGAGACCAGTATTTCGAGGTATGCTCTGTGATCGCACCTGTGAATAGCCACTGCATCCAGCCTGGGCAACATATGGGATAGGAAGACCCATATCCAAAGAAAAAGGAAAAGAAAAAAGAAAAAGCCATCTCAAAGAAAATAAGAAAATATCAGGACCAAACAGCCTTACATGTGAGTTCTACCAAGTATTAAAATAGCATATAATTCCAGTTACAAAATAAAGAAAGAAGGACTACTCCCCAATTCATTTCTGGAGGCTAACATGTAACCTAGATATCAAAATTAAACAAGGCAGTACAAAAAAATTACAGACCAATCTCATTTGTGAACATAAATACAAAAAAAACTTAACAAAATATTAGCAAATTAAATTTAGTCATATTAAAAAAGATTATATCACATAACCAAAAAGGGTTTATCCCAGGAATACAAGGTTGGTTTAGTATTCTAAAATCAACTAATCTAATTCACCCCATTAACTGATTAAAGATATATGCTGTATAATCCCATCTTTCAATGAAATTCCCAATCCATTCAAGAGAGATAACCAGGAGCAGAAGGGAAGAAACTTCTCTAATCTAAAAATAGGCATCTACAAAAGATCCACAGCAACAACCAGACCTACCAAAATGGCCCATTAAAGATTTCTTGAAGGCACTTTTCTAGCGAGCATTAGGCTAAGTGCTAAATGCCAAAAACAAAGGCAAAACAGCTATAGCTCCTGGCATCGGGGGAAGGAATGAAAGTAATAGTATCCAGTTTTGTCACTGGATTATTCCAAAAGGATAAAATCCCCACGCGAGTCTGCTCCATGGGCACCTGGCTAGTCAGTTCAAGGATGGCTGCCCTAGAGTCAAGTGCCCTCCTTCGCTTCAAAACCTTGTCACCATTTTGGTGGAGTCACAGGATAGAGAATATGAACAACTTTGGATGCTTCCTCTTGTGGATAAAATAACCTCCTTCAGAAGGGGATTGGTGATGTAATGGATTCCAAGAAAGAAATAAACTCCTCCAGTGCAGCTAAACTGTAAAGCTCGTAACACAAGTAGGTCCTCTGTGCATATTCACTTCCTTTCCTTCTTACCTGAGGTGCTGCAGTGTGAATCTGAAGGTGGCAGGTTGAATATTGAAGTGCTGCAGTGCATGAAAGTTATGGTAGACTCAGAAATCTGTTCTTCAACAGTTAGACTGTATTTATGCTGGCTGAATTTTCTGTTTATTCACCTATTATCCTCTACCCGTGTCAGCAACCAAGAAACTTGCTGCCCATCTCACTCTGTCTTAAAGGAAACCAAGAAAGAAGTTTTGGACTCTTGGCCTGCAGGAAGCATGTGGCTCGGCGCCCCCTGCCGGCCAATACGGAGGCCACCGGAACGGGGAGACCACCAAGGCTCTGGGCAGGCTGAGTTGCCCAGGCTCCTCTGACTTCTCCAGAAAGGGTTTTTTCCGGTGACACTCCGGGAGCCACAGCGATTTGTTTCTCTAAAGGAAGCGGCTTCCCACCTGGGTATCATCCCTAATACCCTCCGAAGGAGCCCATTGCGGAGAATGGTATAGAATGTCCCACAGAAGGCAGAAGGACCCTATGATCCAGGAAACCTAGGGCCGGCATCAGGAAGTTTTATGAGAGCAGCTAGTAGGAAGATCAGCCCCAGGAGAAGGGGATTGTCTAGCAGCTTGGTTGGAGCAAGGCTTTTCCAGAGTATTATTTCCGTAATTCAGGTTGCCTCCCACCGACCCTCCACTGCCACCTTATCCTCCACCAAAAGCCCTGACACTGTGTCAGTGATAGGGGACGTGAGGTTGGTGGGGAACAGGCTGTAAGAAAGACGCAGGAGGCTGCATGAGTCTGGGAACAATGAGGAGTCTGCGTGCAAGGGATGAAGCATTTACAAAGAAGACGTACACAGTGCTGCAAAGATTTGAAGGCACAGGGTGCAAGTCACTCAAGTGCCAGTGTCAGGAGGAACCTAGCCATCCAGGTGAACAGGTGCCCCCTTCTTACAGCCCACTCGCATGGGCCTGGTGGACTCCTTCTTATTTTTCATAGTGGCAGTGAAGAGGTCGGGTCCCTGTGCTGGCAAAACAGTCAGTGACATTGACATCATGAGTCCTGTTGTGGCAGCTGCACATGGAGGGGCTGTTGGTAAGGGCACTGGTGGAGTTCTGCAGAATCTGCTATGGTGGTCAGATTCTCATGAATGAATGTGTGGATCTGCTTGCATTTACCTCTATGGATCAGCCAACGGCACCTCATCGACACCTCACAGTATCGGTGTTGTCCTCTAGGGACCCAAGACCTGGGGTTGTCTATATGTCGTGTTAAGAAGGGGAAGGCTGCAGTGAAGACGGTTAGGTCTAAAAGGAGGAAAATGAGGAGGGTCCACATCAGATTCACGTTTCCTGTGAAAGCATTTCAAAGAAGAGCAGAGTCAAAAGAGCAACCTACGGTCCCTTGTCCTGTTCCTAAGAAGTCTTGGCCCAACACTTAATGTTTGCAGTTCTCCCCTCCTGCCTTTATTTACACTTATTCTTCATGTGCTCATGGCAACAAGTGTTCTCACATCCTTCTTCCACCTCCTTGTCAACAATGGAGAAGGCTACCTACCGCCCTCTCAACCCTTTATGGGATTGTCATACTTACAAGGTTATTTCCAAACCCCAAAGTGATTCTTGCTCCTTACCTAAGCAGACCAGTTAAACTAAAAACTTTCATCTCTGAAGTGTTTGCATCTATCAGTCCACCTGCTGCTCACCCATAGCCTGTGAGGTGAGGCAGGTATCACTGACAACCCCTTTTCAGAATGACTTAACTCAGAAGGGAATTGACAGATTCATATGACCTGCATCTTAGAAAATATTTTCACTTCCTTAAATACAAATGTCTGTTTTAACGCTGTTTTTAAATATCTGAGCATTTCAATTCAAAGGGAGTAGATTTTATGTTTCCCCCCACATATTTCTCTGCCTCAAAATAAAGATTCCCAACTCTTCCATGTATAGAGCCCATCATCCAGAAATGTTCTAATTCTTGGTGATCAGAGATTCTGCATGACTGGGTGTGAGCCTTCTGTCTATAGGTCTGATATCTGACTCTTTTTTAAAATACCTGGGAGTTCCAGGAAAGGGTTTTCTGCAGAGTAGGTGACATCCACAGAGGTGGATATATCCCTCTCAGAGGTGGATACTCATAGTAAAAATGGAATCCCCGTTGCCTCTCTCCTTCTTCTAATCTTGTAGAAATTTCATTGTGGATGTTTTCTTCCCTGAGGTTAGGGTGCAGGCCGTATGGAAAACTCTCAGGCCTGTCAATGATCTTAGACAGATTGCCAGGTAGTACTATTTTTATGCTTACTATTTCACACCTAAAATATTCACCAGCATCACACAGAGTTCCCACGACATCACTGCAAATAAGCAGAAACTTGGGGTTTAGTGTCTATCATAAGCTTGCTATTGGAGCTTGGCAAATCACCTTATCCTTCTACTCCTCATCTCTAAAGTGAATATTATGGACAAAAGATCTCTTTCAGCTCTGACATTCTGTATTTTTGTATACATTACTGTGTGTTTGAGTTCATGTGTGATTTTGTATACGTGCATACTGGTATACACATGTTCAAGTAAGGAGAAATATTTATTTTGCAAACTCAATTGCAAATTGAGTTTCCAGTTGAGAATTGTTAATCTAATTAAGTGCAATTTTTCTTCAAAGCAGTTGTTAGCAAGCTCAAAAAAATGTAATCATTGTTATGTAAAGATTGCAGCGTAATCTGTTTTTGTCTCCACCATTGAAATTATATGTGTGTGTATGTATATATACATTATTTTGTTTTGTTTTTTTTGAGACAGACTCTAACTCTTTCACTCAAGCTGGAATGCAGTGATCTTGGCTCACAGCAACCTCCACCTCTGGATTCAAGCAATTCTCTGCTCAACTTCCGGAGTATCTGGGATTATAGGCATGCGCCACCATGCCTGGCTAATTTTTGTATTTTTAGTAGAGACAGGGTTTCACTATCTTGGCCAGGCTGGTCTTGAACTCTTGACCTCGTGATCCACCCACCTTGGCCTCCCAAAATGCTGAGATTACCGGCATAAGCCACCACCCCTGGCCAAATTTATTTATTTTTTAAATTTATTTATTTATTTATTTATTTGAGTCAGAGTTTCACTCTTGTTACCCAGCCTGGAGTCCAGTGGTACGATCTTGGATCACCGTGACCTCTGTCTCCTGGGTTCAAGAGATTCTCCTGCCTCAGCCTCCCAAGTAGCTGGGATTACAGGCGTGTACCACCATACCCGGCTAATTTTGTATTTTCAGTAGAGATGGGGTTTCTCCATGTTGGTAAGGCTGGTCTCGAACTCTCGACCTCAGGTCATC
>NW_016815584.1:1202915-1208724 GCF_001698545.2 Rhinopithecus bieti | reverse complement strand
ATCCTCCTGCCTCAGCCTCCCAAGTAGCTGGGATTACAGGCGTGTACCACCATACCCGGCTAATTTTGTATTTTCAGTAGAGATGGGGTTTCTCCATGTTGGTAAGGCTGGTCTCGAACTCTCGACCTCAGGTCATCTGCCTGCCTCAGCCTCCCAAAGTGCTGGGATTACAGACATGACCCACTGCGCCTGGCTGAAATTATATATGTTTTTATTACAGGAGAAGCTGCTTGGAACTCCAGTCTGTATTTCAGTAAGGCAAGTAAAGAAATTAGTACATATATTTTTCAGAACTCCAAAATCAGCTAAATTAGGGACCTGCTAATTAAGACGGTAGGGGGAGTGGCATATACAGTCTATCAACAAGGTGTGATGTAGTAGATTTCATAGTTCTTTGTCTTAATAGGTCTCCTGGGCAGATAGGCCTCAAAAGCGTTTTATATAATTAAGCAAAACTGACTAATCCGTGGCAAGAAGCTGAGTTGAGATCCAAAACCTAGATTTTAACATCCTTGAATTTCTATTGGCTTTATAATTGACCAAGACCCCAAGAAAAGGGAAATGAACTTTTTTTTTGAGATGGATTCTCCTCTGCTGCCCAGGCTGGAATGTAGTGGTGCAATTTCGGCTCACTGCAACCTCTGCATCCCGGGTTCCAGAGCTTCTCGTGCCTCAGTCTCCCAAATAGCTGGAACTATAGGCGTGAGCCACCACGTCCCGGCTAATTTTTCTATTTTAAGTAGAGACAGGTTTTCACCATGTTGGTCAGGCTGGTCTCGAACTCCTGACCTCAGGTGATCCACCCCTCTCAGCCTCCCAAAGTGCTGGGATTATAGGCGTGAGCCACCATGCCTGGCCATCATAGAGTTTTAACATTGGAAGAGAAGGAACAAAACTATCACTCCTTACAGATATAATATTGTATGTTGAAAAATCTAAAAGCACATGTGTCGGGACTCAGAAACAATATCCCAAAGTATCGTGCTCTGGCATGCTGAGCACTCTACCTTTTTTCTGTCGCTGGTTTGTTTTTAAATTTAAAAAAAAAAATTTTGCCTGTAATCCCAGCACTTTGGGAGGCCGAGGCGAGTGGATTGCCTGAAGTCAGGAGTTCGATACCAGCCTGGTCAATATGGTGAAATCCCATCTCTACCAAAAATACAAAAATTAACTGGGCATGATGGCAGGTGCCAGTAATCCCAGCTACTCAGGAGGCTCAGACAGGAGAATCACTTGAACCTGGGACGCAGAGGTTGCAGTGATCCGAGATTGCATCATTGCACTCCAGCCTGGGTGACAAGAGTGAGACTTCATCTCAAAAAAAAAAAAAAAAAAAATTGTGGGTATGTAGTAGGTGTATATATTTATGAGGCACATGAGATATTTTGATACAGGCATCCAATGTCTAATAATCACATCAGGGTAAATGGGGTATCCATCCCTTCAAGCAATTATTCTTTATGTTACAAACAAGCCAATTTTAGTCTTTTAGTTATTTTAAAATGTACAATAAAATTATTATTGACTATAGTCACCCTATATTTGTGCTATCAAAACTAGATTTTATTCATTCTTTTTTTTTTTTTTTTTTGAGACCGAGTCTTGCTCTGTCATCCAAACTGGAGTATAGTGGCATGATCTCGGCTCAATACAACTTCTGCCTCCTGGGTTCAAGTGATTCTCCTACCTCAGCCTCCCAAGTAGCTGGGATTACAGGCATGCGCCACCACACCCAGCTAATTTTTGTATTTTTAGTAGGAACGAGGTTTCGCCATGTTGGCCAGGCTGGTCTCCATCCCCTGACCTCAGGTGATCTGCCGCCACAACCTTCCAAAGTGCTAGGATTACAGGTGTGAGCCACTGCACCAGCCTATTCATTCTATTTTTTTTTAACCCATTAACCATTAACTTCCCCCTCACCCACCCTCCAATGCCAGGCACTTTGAACGAAAGAAAATTAAAGGATGTTAGAATCAGCATCAGAACCAAGGGCTTTCTTAACTTGTCCTATTTTGCCCCCAAGTGCAGGATGACACTCTTCCTCTCTGAAGTTATCCTATCTGAAGCTCCTCCAGAAGAACCCAGTGGTCTTTGATCACCTCCCTGAGATTTTCTTAACCGGAGAAGATTAAACTCATGGCAGAAGGTAAGACTGAGGGATGTCACCACACCTAGGCAGACTTTGTCAGAAGCTGTTGTCTATTCTTTGATCATATTCCAAAAAGTATAATTTACAAACTATGGTCTGTTCTTTGGGCCCATTCAACTCTCCTAAAAATAATTTCCTACTTCTCAAAATTGCCTACATTTCCCCATCTCTCTCTCTCCTGTGAAGAAGGGTATGTAAGATTCTGAACCTCAATGGGTTACTGGGTAGTCACTCTCTCGTCATTCCCCCATGAATACAATAAACTTGCCTTTTCCTCCAGTTAATCTACCGTGGGTTTATTTAAGCAAACTCAAACCTTAAAGGGAAAGGGAAATTCCCCTTTGCCCCTACACATGCAAATTAGTTATTTCGATTAATAATTGCTAGATATAAAATTGGCATATAGTTTATTTATTTTTATATTTCAGAGCAGGGGAGGGAAAAATGACTTCCTTCCACCCTTTTAGGTTTTTTGTGGCTGGGCTACAAGTTAAATTGACATAAGACAGATTAACATGAGAAAAACTATATTTAATTATGTATGTATACATAGCAGTCCCACAAAAATATAAGACTCAAAGAAAGGCCAGATGAATAAAGTTTACATAGCATCTTAAGCTACAGAAAGAAACAGAGGCTTGGGGTTTCTGGAGGGTGGTGGGCAAGTTATGGGAGTGTGAGAGGAGGAAATATATAGTAAATACATGGTAAATAAAGGTTGCTTTGTTGTGCAGGTAAGAGTCTCTCAGGTGATAGAAATTGTCTTGGAGCAGCTCTCTTCCCAATCAAAAACATCTTTACCAATGAAAATTTCTTTTATAGATCTAAATTTCTTTTACAAAAGGGCAGTGTTTCAGAGCTAACTCCTGTGTGGGCAGTTTCTCTAAATAAATAGTTAATAATCAATATGCTAGAGAAGAATATTTTGGAGTGGTGTGTTCTGAGCCCTAACCCCAGCAACAGACAGAAACTGAAATGTTAAAATGATACAATTTGCAATACTATTTTTTTTTTTTTCGTTTTTTGACACCGAGTCTTGCTCTGTCGCCCAGGCTGGAGTGTGCGGTGGCCGGATCTCAGCTCACTGCAAGCTCCGCCTCCCGGGTTCATGCCATTCTCCTGCCTCAGCCTCCCGAGTAACTGGGACTACCGGCGCCCGCCACCTCGCCCGGCTAATTTTTGTATTATTAGTAGAGACAGGGTTTCAGTATGTTGGCCAGGCTAGTCTCAAACTCTTGACCTCAAGTGAACACCTACCTCGGCCTCTCAAAGTGCTGAGATTACAGTCGTGAGCCACCGCACCCAGCCACAAAAAGATATTTTTTAATACACAGTTCTATCATTAATTTTTTTACTGTGCTTGACAGATGACTCTACCATTACTCTTCCTCAGCTGGAAAGTGAGGGGTTGGTATAAATGTCTTTAGGAGTTCCTTCCAGCTCAGACTATTTAGAAATCTGATACTCTGGAGCAAAGGTATGGGTGTATGCGTGTGTGTGCGTGTGTGTGTGTGTGTGTGTGTGTGTAGGAAAAAATGTAAAGGAAATTTGGTTGACATTTGTGCATCATTTGTCTATGTAAATCTGATTTTCCTAAATCACTATGAATTTAGGCAGAAAAAAGGCATAACTATCTGAAATAAAATTATTATATACAGATTACATCATTATTTTTAAACTATGCAAAAAAAAATGCTTGTAATCTATTTTATTGTAGAGAAGATGTGAGGTCCTGTCATTTAGAACTGTCATTTAATGGAGCAAGAGAAAACATTAGCGCAGATACTATAGGATGATCTCAAGCCCCTGAGATCTAGATTAGAGGACTGGTTAATAGCCTGGGAGATAACTCTCAGTCAACAAACAATAATGTAGTAGTCCCTCTTCTTGGCTATCTCCCTTCCCTTCACCTACCTCTGCACTAATAGGTGATCAAGGGGCTCAAAACTCACTACATCCAAGAGGAAGCTTTGTTTGGCAGGTGCTATCTAGCTAAGAAAATCTCAGTGTCACTGAACATTTACATACAATGTAATTTTTCACTAAGCATTGGAAAAAAGAAGGAACCCAACACCACATGGGGATAGCCATTTCATTCAAGTCATTTTTATTAAGGCTCACAACAGGACTGTCTTGTAGGTAACCCTTCCTTCTACTATTTTAGAGACACCATGGACTTTCACCTGTGCTCAGGATGCAGGGTGTCCCACCATCAGACTTACTACTTTTGTGTATCTGTGATATAAGAAACAAAGAATGTTAACATTTCCCTGGTAGAAAAGAGGAGAGAAGTGCTTTGCTTGAGGTTCCCTGTTGGTGAATAGCAGAGTTTGGAGTGAAACTCTAATCTATTTTTTTTAAGCCCATTACTTTAGATGGACCACCAAGCTTGTTCCTTTTAAGGGAAGGATGTGAGCCAAATAGGAGATTCAAAGAGACGGAGTAAGAAATGATGCTCCATGAAGGAAAATATCCTGGTTTCAAAGGAAGAGCATGTCTTGACAGGGTAAGAGGCCAAGAATCCCTTTGAAGAAAAGGTACCATTTACTAAAAAATATCAGTCATAGTGACTAGTGTTGAGAAATAAATGAATTATCACAAATTGAGAAATTTAGGCAAGTAGGCTGTTGAATTAGGCAAGCCCAGCTCTTGATCTGAGGGTTTCCCAGACATCAGGCATCCCTGGACCATGCCCCCATTCCACCTGTACTATTGACTAATATTATCGATTTTATTCACTCTTGCATTTATACAACATGGTCCTAAGCAATAATATACATAACATTATGGACTAATGTGTTAATTATTCACTACCATTAAAAGAAATGCATAACAATAACAATTTTTACTATCTATGTGTACTTTCTAACATCACTGACTTAACTTTCTACCTGTTGTACATGTTTCGTAATTTTGTGTGCAGTTTCATCTAGAGCTGTAAATTAAACAATTCTACCTTGGAAAATATTTTCACAGAAGAATAAAGGATCCAAGGACAGTAGAAAAAAAAATGAAGCTCAAGGTCAATGATTTGGTCAAATTCGTCAAATTCTGTACAAAACAGAGACTAAATCATGCAGGTAGTATACTTTTATCATGAAAAGGTGCTCTAATTATCTGCTAAGACAGTTCCTCAAATTTACCACCAAACTGATGGAAAATACAATTTTTATGATGATCCTTTTTCCTTTGTTCTGACTTCACAAGTAAATGCAAGATGTTAAAAGGTGATTTCTTCTATCTCAGTTTGGGTAAGGGTCCCTGAGAAGCAGAGGTCCTATCAAAATGACTTGCTGTCCACCTAAGAAGCACTTGGTCAAAAACAGACAAAACCCTGATTTCTAGTTCTAATGCCTTCACTTTGGGGAGTAAGGAAAAGAAACAAGCATACTGTCTTATTGCAAACACCACAGAGGGGATAGTGCAGTAACAGATACTACACTAACACCTTGAGGCTTAAGACTGATCGTCCTTATGAAGATTTCTTTTTCCTTTTGCAATGTTTTATGCTACATGTTTCGTTATTTCATGCACACACACACAAATTACCACATTAAATTTCCCCTACAAACCAATGTATGTGTTGTTGCATTTTACAGATTATGAAACAGAGGCATAGAGAGGATGAGTAACCGTCCAATTCTTTTTTTTTTTTTTTTT
>NW_016815584.1:1194295-1201408 GCF_001698545.2 Rhinopithecus bieti | reverse complement strand
TGTCTACCAAAAATACAAAAATTAGGCTGGCACTGTGTCGAGTGCCTGTAATCCCGGCTACTCAGGACGCTGAGGCAGGAGAATCACTTGAACTCGGGAGGCGGAGGTGGAGGTTGCAGTGAGATCGCGCCACTGCAATCCAGCCTGGGTGACAAGAGCAAAACTCCATCTCAAAGAAAAACAAACAAACAAACAAACAAAAACTCCACAATTGTAAAAGATGAATATGGTTACAAATTGGGCAGGTTATGGTCTGAGTTATTTCTTAAGACACTTCAATAAGTCTGATGCATCATAAGCACAGATGTCTCCAGGAGCCAGGCAGGTGTCATCACTGAGCAGATAGGATAAAAGTCTCCAGGGAGAGATGGAGTTAGAGAACGACGCTGAGCTAGGGCGCTTTCCAGAGACGCAGCTGTTACTCAGCTCTAATTGATACAACACTAACGGTGCACCAAACAACATCATATGATTTTTAAAGGTAAGACAGTAATGAAAACTTTTAGTGAACTATTCCAATGTCAAGCTTTATCTTCCAAACCAAACATTATAAATAGCACTGTGTATGCTGAAAAGAAACACTGTTTAGCCAAGTACATGCCCTGGGGCTGCGGTCTCTGTCTTTTGCCTCATACCATAGACACTTGAGTGCAAGTCTTTCTACCCAGTGTGACTGTCAGCATCACAGAGTGGATACTCTACGTATCATTCACCTTGACATTCTCATCACCTACAAAAATGATCTCCACACAATATACATGAGAAAACAAACTCGCCTCATGATAAAGCTGCTAATGAATGTCGGCCAGAACAGGACTTCAAGGCAGAGCACTATTAGCTGCACATTGAGTCCTCACCAGGTCACTTTTGTGTCCACATTTACCTAGGGACTCCAGTGATAAAATTACTGCATTTCTAAATGACAGGAAAATTGGATGGTAGCAAAAATTATGCAGATTAACTCTTGGATGGTATATGGTATTATTTAAGGGTCTACTTTCCATTTTCTAATCTCAAAGCTAGACCAGAGATTTAACATCTGTTAGTACGCAGGACTTACCCCTGCAATTCACTTCCCACCTCTATACAATCTCCACACATCACCCCCAGTGCCCAGAATGCTCATCTCTTCCCTAAAGCCCCTGAAAACCCCCTGCTTATGCTTTAGGATCCTGCTGAAATGAAACTTTTTTTGGAAGACTTTCTTGTTTCTCAAGCCAAGTGATTTCCGTCACCATCAGCATCCTCATGAAACCATGTTCACACAAGTGCAATTACCTCTATCACATTGTAGTTCAATTATATGTCTACAATTACTTTCCTGTGTTTCTCTGAGGACTAAAAGTAAGTGGATGCTTTGCGTATCAAACTGTACACTTGACTTCTATACTTTCAGGAATATAGTGCTGTGTCTTTAATGTTCATTTTGTAAATACAGAACCATTTTCTTGTTAATATCACAAAATGAAACCTATCAGGAAGATGAATGACAACCCCAGAACACACTGTTTTTTAGAAAATACCATAGGCTGAAAAGAACACAGGAATATCCAGTGCTAGGTTGGAATCTTTCATGACACCAAATGTTCATGCCTGAATGCACATTCTCTGCCAGATTTTACAACTTTCCTCAGTGTATTTTTAGGTTGTGTAACTTTACACAAAGTGGAAGCAATAATGAGGGCAAGACTTAAGAGAAGTGGATCCAGTGCAAGAGGAGTAAAGAAAAAACTCCTTCAAATATGTGGAGCAGATTGTTTTAATTATCTACAGAATCTTGTACCCCAAGAAATTAGTAGCTTAAGTTTCCAGCAAAGCGTGGTGGATGAGATGGAGAGCATTTGTGTGAAAGAGAACCAAGGATGTTACTAAAAATGAAAGGGAAGCTGGCTTCCTCCTGGGCAAACAGCCCTCTGTGGCTCTATTTATTCTAACTACGATGCCTGCCTTCATGTCATTTAGTCAATTAGGGTCCTGCCAGAGGACAGTTACAAAATCTGTGGTCCATCTGCAGGCAGCGTATAGTTTTCATCCAGAGTCCAAATCCAACCAGCAAAACTCTGTCTTACACAGGATGACTTGGAATTAGAGTCCTTAGAGCAGAAAGAGCAGCATGGCTGTCCTTGGGTATCCGTTGCTCACCCAAGTCATCAAATAAAAGGTTGATTGCACAAGTGGACCATGTGTCAATCTGTGGGTTTCTGCATGACCAAGAGTCAGACCCTCCCTCCTGGCTCTGCTGGCCCAACCCACCAGGAGATGCTTTATTTAAACAGTTCCAAGTAAGGGAGACCAGCTGCGCCTGAACCCCAGAACAACCAGCTGGATCAGTTCTCACAGGAGCTGCCGCTCAGAGACTGGGTAAGTCAACAATCCACAGAGCTGGGAAAGGAGGGACAGTGACGGGGCAGCACCTCAGGGAGAGGTGAGCTGAAGTTAGTGCTTAGGAGATGTGGCACACTCTGGGGACAGGAAGAAAAAGGAAATGGGACCCCAGAGTGGCAGGAGAAGGGCCTGTGGGTTGACACACTACAGAGTGTGTCATAGCCGAGACCAGATCAGGGAGTAGTTACTTCTCTTCTTTTCTTACAGGAAACATGATTCCAAAATTGTTCACTTCCCAAATTTGTCTGCTTCTTCTGTTGGGGCTTATGGGTGTGGAGGGCTCACTCCATGCCAGACCCCCAGAGTTTACGAAGGCTCAGTGGTTTGCCATCCAGCACATCAATATGAACCCCCCTTCATGCAATATTGCAATGCGGGTAATTAACAAGTATCAACGGTGTTGCGAAAAGCAAAATACTTTTCTTCGTACAACTTTTGCAAATGTAGTTAATGTTTGTCGTAACCCAAGTATACCCTGCCTTCATAACAGAACTCTCCAAAATTGTCATTGTAGTAGCGTCCGGGTGCCTTTACTCCAGTGTAAACACATAAATAGAGGTGCACAGAATATTTCAACCTGTGAGTATGCAGACAGACAAGGACAGAGTTTCTATGTAGTTGCATGTGAAAACAGAGATCCACGGGATCCTCCACAGTATCCAGTGGTTCCAGTACTCCTGGACAGAATCATCTAAGCTCCTGTATCAGCACTCCTCATCATCACTCATCTGCCAAGCTCCTCAATCATAGCCAAGATCCAATCCCTCCATGTACCCTGGGTATCAGCATCTGTCCTCATCAGTCTCCATACCCCTTCAGGTTTCCTGAACTGAAGTGCCTTGTGAACCGCCAACAAGCTGCTGTGCAAATTCATCTGGAAATGTCTGTGTGTCTTCGTCGGCCGCTCTGCTGTCATTTAGTGAAACTCTGCTCTAGCGATATGGGTTTTCATGAATCTCTCACCCTTAATATCTGACCAAATTCCTTAATTCCCCATCGGCCTCCATGTGATACCTGATTCCAGGCCTGCCTCAAAAAATTATCCAATTGAGTCAACTTAGCATTGGTCTCCCTAGCCTTGATATCTCCTCTAAGCAATTTTCCATCCACTGACTGCTCCCCAAAACCAACCTGTAACTTGTGTACAGATCTCCACTTGTTTTAGTTGTATTCCAGAATTGAGACCAATTTGATACTGAGGTCCCATTTGATGCTTTATGGTCCAACTATGGTTTTATTGACATGATTTCTATACCAAGAAAAAAAGAGCTGCAGTGAATAAGCTGAAAATGCAAATGTTTCATTATGATTTACGAATGATAAATTTTGATAGAATTGAATGTTAGGATAGAAAACAAAAAAAAAGTAGAAAAGTCAAGAATGCTATAAATATGGTGAAACCAAGATAAAACAAGTTTAGTCTCAGAGATACTTCTTTTAAATGAGCACATCAAATCTTCAGCTATCAGCATTTGTACTGCAGGTGGAACCAGGGTTTGAGTCAAATGTGCAATGAGATAAATTGTTCAGACAGCAATAGGGACAGATTGTAATACTGCCTGGAGGAGAGGTGGCCATCATTTCCAAAACTTCCATGTCCTAGAGATGGGGAGCTGCTGGTCACATGGGAAGGGGAAGGGGAATGAGGAGGACGGGGAAGTGGGAGCACTCATGAAGGTGAGTTGCCCCTGCCCATTCTGCCCTCCATAGTTGTCCCCAGTGGTGAGTCAAACGGTTCATTCAACACCTGTCAGGTAGGGCACAGCCTCGAGAATTAGGGATTTGTAGACCCAGAGAGAGAAGAAATGGATAATGAGAGCCCTTGCCCTGGCCTCCATTACAAGGCTTCATTCACTCAGGAATCCATGAGAAACAGGAAGGGGAAGCCCTTTCTTGGAAGCTGTGGACAGGTGCAACACTCAAGTGATTGTGCCGGGGACAGAGTGGGTCTTTTGAATGGCCTGAGTCAGAATACAACAGAGATACGATGCCATCAGATCTGCACCTTGGTCCTTCAGTCTGAGATTTCTGACTTCTGTATTTCTGCTCCTCTTCCAGATTCTCAGAAACAGCAATTTCTATTCCTCAGATGACTTTATGTCAGTAATAGTGACTCTCATGGCACCAGACAGCAGCTGTATTGAGGTCTCTCCTCGGGAGAAGCCATTGAGATCTTGCTTCTCCAAGGTGGGGCTGTGAACTTAAAAGTTTGCACAGAGACACTGGGTTTGGGAAATCTCAGTGCTCAACAGAATCCACTGCCTCGAGGTAAAATAGGGCCTGTCAGGAAGTGAGTGCAGTCTTCCTAACACCTCAAAATAGCAGAAGGAGAAGGTGGGACACTGAAAACTGGAGACACGTTTGCTGTGAAGAAAGGTGGAGTTAACCTTCCTCGCTTCAGGTACCAGATCACAGGTGTGTTCTCAGTCAGGAATGCCTTGTCTCTAAAACCGTAGGACAGAGGGATCAGTCCCCACCTGCCCCCACACCCTCTCCACATTGTGACTTCATCCCCTCTCCTGTCATCCATTCCTTCATTCATTCATTCATCCAGCAGACATCTACTGAGTAGATACCTTGCTCCGGGCACAGTTTGAGGTAGTGCTGATGCAACACAGACCAAGACAGGTCACTGCTCTTTTGGGGTCACATTATACAAGGATAAAAATAAACATACAAAATTGTTCTAAGCATGCAAAATTTTGCTAAGTGACAGGAGGAAAAATACACAGCATAGTACACAGAAAATTACACAGAGCAGCACCATATAGAGGTTCTGTATGTGCCACAGACGTCACAGGGCAGAGTGTCACCAGGAAAGACCCATCTCAGAGAATGAAATCTGAACAGGAGGAAAAGCAGCAAGTCATGCAGACACCAGGTGGAGAATCATCCCAGCAAAGAGAAAGACAATTCAAAAGTCCTGACAAACAGCAAGGCTATAAGCAGACTTTCGGTTCTGTGTTTATAAGAAGTTGATTAAAACATCTGAAATAGAATGACTACAATTATTTGCATCTTTGTATGTATTTATTACTTAATGTAATAAAACATTTTCAGTTTTAAAAAATGGTCCTGAATGGATACAGTGTCGGTGTGTTAGAAGCACAAAAGGTGTTTGGTCAGGACAAGATCATCATAGCCATGAGTATTAATGATAGGAGTTAATGAGGTTCAGACCCTTCATGCCTGTGAAGACGGAAGAACAAAGTAAGTTCCCCATGGGGAACAAATCAAGCATGTTACATACAAGAATAATGTTACCTAAAGATCAGTCCAGCTGCTGTGCAGAACTCAACTATTTGGGAGACAAGAGTGGAAGCAAGGCCCCAGTGAAGGACCACAGGTTGAGGGAGAGGGAAACAAGAGTCTTCCAATCTCAGTGAATTCCACCATCATCCTCTCATGGTGCAGCCCCATGTTATTCCCCTCCCTGTTGCCATGACCTCTCTCCAGCCCCTCCGTGACTTCTACATCATCTTCCTGCCATCCCCATGTTGAGGATTGGGCTGAGGTCAGAGGCAGCTGCCCTCTCCCAGGGAGTGAGACGATTCAAACAAGAGCAAGGAGGATTCTATGCTTGACCATCAGGAAGCCCTGGCTGTAGTCACTACCCCTTCTGCAGTAGACATCCAAGATTTTCTCATTGCCCTGGACCCAAGGCCAGCACCACAGAGACTACCATTAGAGAAGTTAAGTGGTCACATCAGCATGTTCCTAAGACGTGACCCTAAGAGTCCATTTCTCTTCCTTGAACCTCCCATGTCTGATTTTATAAAATTCTCTTAATATCAAATCTCCAGAAAGTCTTGCAGGAGTAAATGCAGTTAATTGTTCTGTAAGCTGGCAGGGAGGGTCTCCAGGGATTATAAGAATATAACCAACTTTAGCAATCAGCCTGTTATACAAGCTTGCTGGTGGGAACCAGCTCCTGGCATAACCCAGCAACTTACAGACAAACCAGCATGAACTTTCCTCATTACCATGCTAAAGTCTCCACTCAGTCAGGAGCCTCATTACCATAACATGTGAACTATGTGCTAGCAGAATCACTCACTGTGTCTGGGCAACTGGGACTCCTCCTCTATATGTGATGATACACCCTCTCTCTGCCCCTCTCCATCACCCCATAGAATGTTCTTGTCACTTTCCTCAGGAAGACGCTGCTTTGGAGAATACTCCCAGTGGCCTTCTTACTTGAACCAAGTCACAAGTCTCTTTTATTTATCAAAACATACATTCTCATAGAGAGTCTTTGTTACTCGCCAGGGAAACAAACCCTGTTTTTTTCAGCTACCAGCTCTAACACATTCTGTAAAGTCTAGCACAGAAGGAAGGTTAATTCACAATGCTATTGTTTTCACTTTGTTTTACTTTTTAATAATTGGGAACACATCAGGGCAGATGTCTTTAGGTGGGGGTTGAATGGAAGGTCAAGGAGACAAATCATCACCTTGGAAGGATACCGTTGCAGAGATTACGACTGCACTTGGGATTCATGAATATGAGACCACACCTGCAGAGTAGCCTGCAGTGTTCAAGGATATCCGAGTAGATCAAGCATTGTAATGAAAAATCAACAGGCTTTGTCTTTCAAGATATCCGCGAATTGGCCGGGCGCGGTGGCTCAAGCCTGTAATCCCAGCACTTTGGGAGGCCGAGACGGGCGGATCACGAGGCCAGGAGATCGAGACCATCCTGGCTAACACGGTGAAACCCCGTCTCTAC
>NW_016815584.1:1190013-1193958 GCF_001698545.2 Rhinopithecus bieti | reverse complement strand
TACTCAGGAGGCTGAGGCAGGAGAATGGCGTAAACCCGGGAGGCGGAGCTTGCAGTGAGCTGAGATCCGGCCACTGCACTCCAGCCTGGGCGACAGAGCCAGACTCCGTCTCAAAAACAAAAAAACAAAAAACAAAAAAAAACAAAAACTGGGTGATGTGAGAGAATTTAGCATATAGGGCCAGCCAGGTTACCCAAATGAAGATCTGGGAAACTGAGTACGTTACATGCTTCTCACACATCCCCACTGATTTAGAAAATATGACTCTATTAGTCAGGATCGTCAAGAGAAACATAGCAGATGTATGTAGAAAGAAACAGATAGAAATATAGATACAGAAGGATTTATCATGAGAAATTGGCTCAGCCAATTACGCAGTGAAGTCCCACAGTCTGCTTTCTGCAAGCTGGCAGACCCAGAAAAGCCCATGGTATAATTCGGTTCAAGTCCTAATGCCTGAAAAACATGGGAGTCGAGGACATAGATGTCAACTCAAGTGTGGGAACGATGACACAAGATGTCCTAACTTTGGAAGTGAGGCAAGAAAATGGTGAATTCCTCCTTTCTCCACTTTTCATTCTAATCTGGCCCTCAACAGATTGGATGAGCGCCATCCACACTGGCAATGCAACCTGCTTTACTTAATCAACCAATTCAAGTGCTAGTCTTATGGAAACACCCTCACAGACACACCCAGAAATAATGTTAATCTGGGCACCCACAGGTCCAGGCAACTTGAAATATAAAATTCACCATCATGATGACCTATGGTTTCCCAGGTGCACCAGGAGATGTTACCAAAATGACACCATCAACAAGAACCCACATACATTCACCAGGTCAGCGCACTTCTCAGTTCACCAGAGATTCATTTTCTTCTGTGACATCACGTTCACCTGGAGTGGGGCCAAGAAACAGGCCACAGCTAATCATCAGAAAGAAAGGATTCTTTATTTGCTTTTTTACAAATGAGAGAAAAATCTGCCAAAATCCTTTGGTAATAAGCAGTTATCTAAAAGGCAAAGAGACTCAAAATGAAAATGAAAAAAGTCAGTTACCCATCCCACTGTCTATGTTTTTCCTCCACATATACAAATAGGGATTAAGTTCACCCTTTCTGGTATTAAGCACTAACCCAATAACTCTGAATCTGAGTGCACAGATGTTACCAGATTTTTCATTACAGACAATGACAGAGACATTCTTCCACTACAGTTGATATCTTATGGTGACAACTTTTACTTCCCCAGGATTCCTTGGTTAAGTGACACACACGTGCAACTGGAAGGATTTACTCTTTTCACCCACAGCTCCCACACTTCACAGATGTGCAGGAGCCTCAGTACAGCAGTTCCTAGGAACACAGATAGTACATGCGTGACTTGTTAACCACAATGCAATAGCAAATGTATGGGGTTCGGTGTTGGTCTTTCATTCAGAATATACCATTCAGAATTGTTTAAAATAGTAAAATTAGAAACAAATAACATATCCTGCTGAACTGGTTAAATTGGATTGTGTATCTTTACAATGAATTTTATGCAGCATTTTTTTAATCCAAAAAGTACAGTTAATCTCTTGCTACTGGCATGGAATATTACCAAAATATATTGTTAATGAGAAAGAAGAATGGTGTAGGCCACTGGAATAATCTACCCAGGCTCCTATAACAAAATACCACAAATGAGTCTCTGAAACAACAGAAATTTCTTTCTCCCAATCGAGGAAACATCAGCTCTTCTCCTTCATACTCACACTCACACTTCTGACCACCAAAGGTGGGAGGTGCTTTCTTCCAGCAACTGATTCCAGCTGGGTATCCTACAATTCAATTCGATGGTGACACTAACTGGAGTGAATGCAGACCCCACAGGTTAAGGGCTCCATCCCACAAGACTAGCAGTCTCAAGTAGCAGATCATTATCTGTGCCTTTGACCAATAAGCTACAGTTTGGAGGATCCCGTGACTTCCTCCTCAGTTTGATCATTTGCTAGAATGGCTCACAGAGCCCAGGGAAACACTTTACTTAGGTTTACACATCTATCATAAAGGCCATACTAAAGGTCCAGAGAGGGAGATAATGGCACAAGGCTTGGAAGGGTCCTAAGTGCCGGATCTTCTGTCCCTGTGGAGTTGGAGTATGCCACCCTCCCAGCACAGGGGATGTGTTCTTGTATACTGTGTCGATCTGTTTTCACACTGCTATAAAGAACTAGCTGGGACTGGGCATGGTGGCTCATGCCTGTAATCCCAGTACCATGGGACAAAACCCTGATTTCTAGTTCTAATGCCTTCACTTTGGGGAGTAAGGAAAAGAAACAAGCATACTGTCTTATTGCAAACACCACAGAGGGGATAGTGCGGTAACAGATACTACACTAACACCTTGAGGCTTAAGACTGATCGTCCTTACGAAGATTTTTTTCCTTTTGCAATGTTTTATGCTACATGTTTCATTATTTCGTGCACACACACACACAACTTACCACATTGAATTTCCCCTACAAATCAATGTATGTGTTGTTGTATTTTACAGATTATGAAACAGAGGCATAGAGAGGATGAGTAACCGTCCAATTCCTTTTTCTTTTCTTTTCTTTTCTTTTTGAGAAGGAAGTCTCGCTCTGTATCCCAGGCTGGAGGGCAGTGGTGTGATATCGGCTCACTGCAGCCTCTGACTCCAGGGTTCAAGCAATCCTCCTACCTCAGCCTCCTGTATAGCTGGGGTTACAGGTGCACACCACCGTGCCTGGATAATTTTTGTGTTTTTGGTAGAGATGGGTTTTTGCCATGTTGGCAGGCTGATCTCAAACTCCTCACCTGAAGTGATCCCTTCGCCTCTGCCTTCCAAAGTACTGGGATTACAGGTATGAGTCACCGCACCTGGCCATGGACAGCTCTTACAGTAAGAGTCTCAAATGGAAAAAGTCAGAGCTGGCCGGGCGCGGTGGCTCACGCCTGTAATCCCAGCACTTTGGGAGGCCGAGGTGGGCAGATTATGAGGTCAGGAGATAAAAACCATCCTGGCTAACACAGTGAAACCCCGTCCCTACTAAAAATACAGAAAATTAGCTGGGCGTGTTGGCAGGCGCCTGTAGTCCCAGCTACTAAGGAGGCTGAGGCAGGAGAATGGGTGAACCTGGGAGGCGAAGCTTGAAGTGAGCCAAGATCGCGCCACTGCACTCCAGCCTGGGCCACAGAGCGAGACTCCGTCTCAAAAAAAGAAAAAAAAAGAAAAGAAAGGAAAAAGAAAAAGTCAGAGCTGGTATCTGGACAAGACTATACACAATTTATACTTGACATCACTGTGATACAAAACTTATATAACAGACTGATTTACAGAGACACTAACCTATATAATAATTAATTTCCAGTGAGCTCTGAAATCTCAGCAAATGCATCTATGTGCTCAAAATGCAATGGGGATAAAGAGAGGTTGCTTAATGGGTACAAATATAAGAAATGATATAAAAAATAAGACCTGGTGTTTGATAGATTAGGAGGATGACTATAGTTAGTGTAAATCCACTGTACACTTCAAAATAGCTAGAAGAGAATAATTTGAATGTTTCTAATGTAAAGAAGCAGCAAATATTTAAGGTAATGGTTATCCCAATTTCCCTGATGTGATCTTTACGTATTATATGAATGTATTAAATTATCACATGTACCCTGAAAATATGTACCCCTAATCTGTATCAATAAACAGAAATAAGGCCAGGCGCAGTGGCTTATGCCTGTAATCCTAGTACTTTGGGATGCCGAGGCATGCAAATCACCTGAGGTCAGGAGTTCAAGACCAACCTGGCCAACATGGTGAAACCCTGTCTCTACAAAAATACAAAAATTAGCTGGGTGTGGTGGCGCACACCTGTAATCCCAGCTACTTGGGGGGCTGAGGAAGGAGAACCCTTTGAACCCAAGAGGTGGAGTTAGAAGTGAGC
>NW_016815584.1:1185397-1187591 GCF_001698545.2 Rhinopithecus bieti | reverse complement strand
CAAAGTAGAAGCAATAATGAGGGCAAGACTTAAGAAAAAGTGGATGCAATGCAAGAGGAGTAAAGAAAAAACTCCCTCAAATATGTGGAGCAGATTGTTTTAATTATCTACAGAATCTTGTACCCCAAGAAATTAGTAGCTCAAGTTCCCAGCAAAGCGTGGTGGATGAGATGGAGAGCATTTGTGTGAAAGAGAACCAAGGATATTATTTAAAATGAAAGGGAAGCTGGCTTCCTCCTGGGCAAACAGCCCTCTGTGGCTCTATTTGTTCTAACTACAATGCCTGCCTTCATGTCCTTTAGTCATTTAGGGGCCTGCCAGAGGACAGTTACAAAATCTGTGGTCCATCTGCAGGCAGCGTATAGTTTTCATCCAGAGTCCAAATCCAACCAGCAAAACTCTGTCTTACACAGGATGACTTGGAATTAGAGTCCTTAGAGCAGAAAGAGCAGCATGGCTGTCCTTGGGTATCCGTTGCTCACCCAAGTCATCAAATAAAAGGTTGATTGCACAAGTGGACCATGTGTCAATCTGTGGGTTTCTGCATGACCAAGAGTCAGACCCTCCCTCCTGGCTCTGCTGGCCCAACCCACCAGGAGATGCTTTATGTAAACAGTTCCAAGTAAGGGAGACCAGCTGCGCCTGAACCCCAGAACAACCAGCTGGATCAGTTCTCACAGGAGCTGCCGCTCAGAGATTGGGTAAGTCAACAATCCCCAGAACTGGGAAAGGAGGGACAGCGACGGGGCAGCACCTCAGGGAGAGGTGAGCTGAAGTTAGTGCTTAGGAGATGTGGCACACTCTGGGGACAGGAAGAAAAGGAAATGGGACCCCAGAGTGGCAGCATAGGGGACTGTGGGTTGAGACACTACAGAGTGTGTCATAGCCGAGACTGGATCAGAGAGCAGTTACTTCTCTTCTTTTCTTACAGGAAACATGGTTCCAAAATTGTTCACTTCCCAAATTTGTCTGCTTCTTCTGTTGGGGCTTATGGGTGTGGAGGGCTCACTCCATGCCAGACCGCCACAGTTTACGAAGGCTCAGTGGTTTGCCATCCAGCACATCAATATGAACCCCCCTCGATGCACCATTGCAATGCGGGTAATAAATAATTATCAAGGGCGTTGCAAAACCAAAATACTTTTCTTCGTACAACTTTTCCTAACGTAGTTAATGTTTGTCATAACCGAAGTATACGCTGCCCTCATAACAGTACTCTCTACAATTGTCATTGTAGTAGAGTCCGGGTGCCTTTACTCCACTGTGACCTCATAAATCCAGGCGCACAGAATGTTTCAACCTGCAGGTATGCAGACAGACCAGGACGGAGGTTCTATGTAGTTGCATGTGAAAGCAGAGATCCACGGGATTCTCCACGGTATCCAGTGGTGCCAGTTCACCTGGATACCATCATCTAAGCTCCTGTATCAGCACTCATCTGCCAGGCTCCTCAATCATAGCCAAGATCCCATCCCTCCATGTACCTTGGGTATCAGCAACTGTCCTCATCAGTCTCCATATCCCTTCAGGTTTCCTGAGCTGAAGTCCCTTGTGGACTCTGCAATAAACTGCTTTGCAAATTCATCTGGAAATGTCTGTGTGTCTTCGTCAGCCGCTCTGCTGCCTTTTAGTGACAATCTTCTCTAGCAATTTGTGTTTATCATGAACCTCTCACCCTCAATATCTGACCAAATTCCTTAATTCCCCCATCATCCTCCATGTAATACCTGATTCCAGGCCTGCCTTAAAAAAAATCCAATTGAGTCAACTGAGCATTGGTCTCCCTCGCCTTGATATCTCCTTTAAGCAATTTTCCATCCACTGACCACTCCCTCAACACCAACCTGTAACTTGTGTACAGATCTCCACTTGTTTTAGTTGTATTCCAGAATTGAGACCAATTTGATACTGAGGTCCCATTTGATGCTTTATGGTCCAAGTATGGTTTTATTGACATGATTTCTAGACCAAGAAAAAAAGAGCTGCAGCGAATAAGTTGAAAATGTACGTGTTTCATTATGATTTATGAATGATAAATTTTGATAGAATTGAACGTTATGATAGAAAATACCAAAGAAGAAAGTAGAAAATTCAAGAATGATATAAATATGGTGAAACCAAGATTTAAAAAAAAAAAAGTTAAATCTCAGCGTTTTTTTTTTTTTTTTTTTTTTTTTTTTTTTTTTTTTTTTTT
>NW_016815584.1:1171462-1181824 GCF_001698545.2 Rhinopithecus bieti | reverse complement strand
AAGTTGTGGGCTCAAGCAATGTTTTTGCCTTAACCATCCCAGTAGTTGGGTCTATAAATACACACCACTGAGTCCAGCTGATACTCACATTTTATGAGCTGTGTTTCCACTCTGATTACTTAAGGAAGTGAGGCAATTAGTAGGGATAGGAGCATAGAAATTCTGTCCACATTCCTATTTCCTATTACCTATGAAAAACAGCCTTGTTTCTGAACTAAAACTTGATTTTGGTTAATAAATGTTTTTCTTTATTAACATGCATGTAGAATTATGACAGAGTTGTCACTTTTGTCTCACGTCTGATCTACAATGATTTCAAAAGAAGATCAATTGACTTCTTCAAAATTTTCATTGTTTGAAAGATAACATGGGTGTAAAACTGGGTGATGTGAGAGAATTTAGCATATAGGGCCAGCCAGGTTACCTAAATGAGTATCTGGGAAACTGAATACGTTACATGCTTATCACACATCCCCACTGATTTAGAAAATATGACTCTATTAGTCAGGGTCATCAAGAGAAACATAGCAGATGTATGTAGAAAGAGACAGATAGAAATATAGATACAGAAGAATTTATCATGAGAAATTGGCTCAGCCAATTACGCCGTCGGTGAAGTCCCACAGTCTGCTTTCTGCAAGCTGGCAGACCCAGAAAAGCCCGTGGTATAATTCGGTTCAAGTCCTAATGGCTGAAAACATGGGAGTTGAGGACATAGATGTCAACTCAAGTGTGGGAACGATGACACAAGATGTCCTAACTTTGGAAGTGAGGCAAGAAAATGGTGAATTCCTCCTTTCTCCACTTTTCATTCTAATCTGGCCCTCAACAGATTGGATGAGCGCCATCCACACTGGCAATGCAACCTGCTTTACTTAATCAACCAATTCAAGTGCTAGTCTTATGGAAACACCCTCACAGACACACCCAGAAATAATGTTAATCTGGGCACCCACAGGTCCAGGCAACTTGAAATATAAAATTCACCATCATGATGACCTATGGTTTCCCAGGTGCACCAGGAGATGTCAGCAAAATGACACCATCAACCAGAACCCACATACATTCACCAGGTCAGCGCACTTCTCAATTCACCAGAGATCGATTTTCTTCTGTGACATCACGTTCACCTGGAGTGGGGCCAAGAAACAGGCCACAGCTAATCATCAGAAAGAAAGGATTCTTTATTTGCTTTTTTACAAATGAGAGAAAATTTGCCAAAATCCTTTGGTAATAAGTAGTTATCTCAAAGGCAAAGAGACTCAAAATGAAAATGAAAAAAAGTCAGTTACCCGTCCCACTGTCCATGTTTTCCTCCACATATAAAATAGGTATTAAGTTCACCCTTTCTGGTATTGAGGACTAGAGTCTAACCCAATAACTCTGAATCTGAGTGCGCAGATGTTACCAGATTTTCATTACAGAAAATGACAGTGGATATTTTACGGTGACAACTTTTACTTTCCCAGAATTCCTTAGTTAAGTGACACACACATGCAACTGGAAGGATTTACTGTTTTCACCCACAGCTCCCACACTTCACAGATGTGCAGGAGCCTCAGTACAGAAGTTCCTAGGAACATGGATAGTACATGTGTGACTTGTTAACCGCAATGCAATACCAAATATATGGGGTTCGGTGTCGGTCTTTTATTCGGAATATACAGTTCAGAATTGTTTAAAATAGTACATTTATCTCCAGTACAGCGCCAAGGATTGGTGCTAAACCATTCATGAGAAGTTTGCCCCTGTATTCGTTCATTCTCACATTACTACAAAGAAACACCTAAAACTGGGTAATTTATAAAGAAAAGAGGTTAAATTAGCTCTCAGTTCTGCAGGCTTTACAGAAAGCATAGCAATTTCTCTGTCTGGGGAGGCTTCAGGAAGCTTCCAATCACGGTGGAAGGCACAGGGGAAACAGGGGTCTGACATGCCAGGAGCAGGAGCAGGAGTAAGAGAGCAAGGGGGGATGTACCACAATTTTAACAACCAGATTTCATGAGAACTCATGCACTATGAGGAGAATAGCACCAAGCGAATGGCGCTGCAACATTCATGAGAAATCCAGCCCCATTATCAACTCACTTCTCACCAAGCCTGCCTCCAGCACTGGGGTTAGATTCCAATATCACACATAGATGGGGCAAATATCCAAACTGTCTCAGTTGCCCACAATGATCTTGAACTCCTGGCCTCAAGCGATCTTCCTGCCTCAGCTGCCCAAAGTGCTGGGATACCAAGTGAGAGTCACCGTACCCAGCTGGTGTTGTCTCTTTTATAAGGATACTAATCCTCTTGAATCAAGGCTCCACTCTTATGATGTCATTTAACATTAACTTTATCCTTATAGGCCCTCCCTCCAAATACAGTGACACTGGGGTTCAATATATGAATTTCAATATATGAATATGAGGACTTCAATATATGAATTTTAAGGGACGTAATTCAGTCCACAGTAAACACTGTATATAGCATATTACTGTCTGAGGGGGGAAAAAAGGAATTACGCACAGAAATCTATGAAAATGAGAAAAGCCTTATAGGTACTACTGTATATATGCTTAGATTCAGCATATATATTATAGAAAAGGTACTAAAAAACTGAATAACTATTCCTCCTGGAATACAAATCTAGGTTCAATAAAGAAAGGTAAATGAAGACATCCTTTTCACTAGATCCTCTTTTTTAATGATTGAATTTATATTTTCATCATATGAATGTATGTGCATTCTATATATGCATATGTACTTACATGCATATATCTATATATGTAGAGATGTATATATTTGTTAACCACAGACTCCCTACTACTACGACATTCAAACAAAGGAGAATTAAGTAAAACTCAAAGAACCATAACAAGGCAGCATTGGATGACCTGGAAGGCTAAGGGTCGGTGAGCCCGCCACCCCTCACCCCAAGCTCGGAATCAGAGAGTGATGGAGATATCCCTCACTCCACCTCCTGCTCTCTTCCTTCTCCAGTCCAGCTACCTGGTCACAGAGTGAGGCTCTAAACTGGCCCTTATTACATGTGTCTGTCCCTCCCCTTCTCAGAAGAGTGTGACAGAAGAGTGTGACTATCAAAAGTCAGCACAAAGAGTGAGACGGAGTGTGAGACCTGTTAGCTGTGGAACTGTAAGAACCTTGTGCTTTGAAAGCCAATCTGCTTTATGATATTGAAATCCTCTGAGTCCATTCCCTCATTATTACATGAAAGGTGTGTGAAAGATCCAGGTCACGTCACTACAGGACAAAAGCTCTGGATGTTCAGCCACAATCAAAGCTCTTGAGATCCAGCAATTTCCTTGAACAATTTTCTACCACACACACACCTCAAAATATAGTGCATACCCATATTTAGGATTGTGGTAGGGGCCATTACATGATCTTGACTGTGTCAATAAAAGTCTCAGAGTAAAACTCTGGAGCATTCAGTGCAGATGGCCTACCAGTAGGATGTGGAATCTGAGCAAATCATCCTAACATTCTGCTACTCATCTCCAAATCACAGGCTTACATAAAATGGCTTTCTATCTCAGACACTTTGCAATCTATGAGTCTGCAATGAAGAATGAATGTGTGTGTGTGTGTGTGTGTGTGTGTTTTAAAGGGGCATATATGTGCTTTACTTGGTTTATGTATATGAGTTACTTGATTACTTAGATGGGAGTATTCTGAATAATGGATTAATTGAATAAATGAAATATAATTACATCATGTACAAAACTTTACATAGTTTTGTCTGTTTGATCATTATTCCTGTAAGTCTCTATAGTAATATCTAATTGTATTTTAGTGAAGAAGCTATTTTGGTCTGACCTTCAAAACTGTCTTTGCATTTGGGGAGGACAAAAGACTAGCAAAAAAAAACCCTGAGGGGTGATTTTAAGTATTCTTAGGATTTAGTGTTCTTCAAACCGTCTGGATTAGCTGACTTGTGAAAAAACTAATAGTTCACTCCTCAGTATTTCCGGAACAGGAAAGATTTCTCCTCATGCCCCAACTGCCTCTTGCCAAATAAAAAAGCAAGAGCCCGCTGCCCTGAAGGGTGAGCCCCAGGCTAGGTAGCATTCATCACAGGCTGACTGAAAAGCTCTGCGGCCTTAAGGGAACATTGAGAGTAGCCTGTTAATATTCTGCTTGAGCCTGTGGTGAAGGTAACTGCAGGGAGAGGCTCCTCTGCCTGTGGAAGAGCAAGGGAAGAGTGGAAGGACTCCATTTCATGGCTTGAGTGCAAGCTCAGCCGCAGTACAACAGAACACTACGTAAACTTCCCAGGTTGTTTACTTTGGTCCCTCAGACAGAACCTGTGGATATCCCTGGGCCTGGAGGAACTCATCACCCTGAAGGGAAGGACACAAGCCTAGCTGGTATTGCCACCTGCTCTAGGGTCTTGTAGAGCTCTAGGGCTTTGAGTGAGGCCCTCACTTTCAAGAAAGAAATAAACTCTTCTCCACTGCAGCTAAACTGTAAAGCTCATAACACAAGTGGATCCTCTGTGCATATTCACTTCCTTTCCTTCTTACCCGAGGTGCTGCAGTGTGAGTCTGAAGGTGGGAAGTTCAACACTAAAGTGCTGGAGTGCATGAAAGTTATGGTAGACTCAGAAATCTGTTATTCAACAGTTAGACTGTATTTACGACGGATGGGTTTTCTGTCTAGTCACCAATTATCCTCTACATGGGTGACAGAGTAAGACTCTGTCTCAAAAAAAAAAGGAGTTCAGCATGCCAAAGTACCATACTTTGGAGTATAGTGTGCTGAGCCCCAACAAAAGCCATGAGATTAGATATGATCATGAAGAGAGTGTCTGTGTCCATAGAAAAGAATAGCTAACCCCTAGGAATCTCCACCATCAAGAGCCTGGAGAGAAAGGGGAAAAAGTAATGAAGAAGACTAAGAACATGAGTCCAGGGACATAGGAGAAATAATCAGGAAAGGGTGGGGTGCTGTAACTCAGCACACATCCTTGACGAGACTGTCTGCCTTGAGGGCACCAGGCCTGAGCTCACCAGACTTTTCACCCTGTTTCTGTCCCAAGTAGCTCATTCTCAGGTCAGCTTCATCAAGGAGCAGGGAACAATCAACTCCGTCAAATGCTGCTGAGCATGGAAAGTTAACGCTGTCAGGGGAGAAATGTCTTACTCCAAGTGCAAAGCTTCGCTCATGACCACTGTTGATGGGGTGGAAGAGTCTGGGGAATTCATTGAAGAGATATCCAATTTTCTGGGTCTACAGAAAGACAATCTTGTCCAGGAGGTGAACAGGAAAAGGGTCCACATCTGAGTCACATTTTCATCTCAGTGGAGGGAATAAAGAGAAAGAGAGTAGGGCATCTGCGTCTCAATGCCTGGAGATACTGTTCTCTCATTTATTTATTTTTTATTATTATACTTTAAATTTTAGGGTACATGTGCACAACGTGCAGGTTTGTTACATATGTATACATATGCTGTGTTGGTTTGCTGCACCCATTCACTTGTCATTTACATCAGATATTTCTCCTAATGCTATCCCTCCCTCCTCCCCCCACCCCATGACAGACCCTGGTGTGTGATGTTCCCCTTCCTGTGTCCAATTGTTCTCACTGTTCAATTCCCACCTATAAGCGAGAACATGCAGTGTTTGGTTTGCTGTCCTTGCGATAGTTTGCTGAGAATGATGGTTTACAGTTTCATCCATGTCCCTACAAAGAACATGAACTCATCCTTTTTTATGACTGCATAGTATTCCATGGTGTATATGTGCCACATTTTCTTAATCCAGTCTATCATTGATGGGCATTTGGGTTGGTTCCAAGTCATTGCTATTGTGAATAGTGCCACAATAAACATACGTGTGTGTGTGTCTTTATAGCAGCATGATTTACAATCCTTTGGGTATATACCCAGTAATAGGATGGCTGGGTCAAATGGTATTTCTAGTTCTAGATCCTTGAGGAATTGCCACACTGTCTTCCACAATGATTGAACTACTTTATACTCCCACCAACACTGTAAAAGCATTCCTATTTCTCCACATCCTCTCCAGCATCTGTTGTTTCCTGACTTTTTAATAATCGCCATTCTAACTGGTGTGAGATGGTATCTTACTGTGGTTTTTATTTGCATTTCTCTGATGGCCAGTGATGATGATGTTCTCCTCTTAACCATACCCCAGACCTCAGTACTTCTCACATTTGTCTCCATCTCTCTTCGCTCCTCTAAGGACCCATCTGAGCAACTCACTTCACCACATCCTCCTTCCCTCTTATACATTCATCTCCATATCACTCTCTCTCTTTCTTTTTTTTTTTTTTTTTTTTTGAAACAGAATCTCACCCTCTCGCCTAGGCTGGAGTGCACTGGAGCAATCTTGGCTCACTGCAACCTCCACCTCCCGGGTTCAAGCGATTCTCCTGCCTCAGTCTCCCGAGTAGCTGGGATTACAGGCACCTGTCACCATGCCCAGATAATTTTTGTATTTTTAGTAGAGATGGAGTTTTACCATGCTGGCCAGGCAAGTCTCAAACTCCTGACCTGAAGTGATCTGCCCACCTTGGCCTCCCGAAGTGCTGGGATTACAGGGGTGAGCCACTATGCCTGGACTGTCTCTCTTTTCTTTCTTCCCATTTCACTACTCTGACCCAGAGGTTTTCTTGGAAGTTTATACTGATTACAGATACACTCATCTCGTTTTTTACAGCTTTAATTGAGGTATAATTGACAAATAAAACTTGTATATATTTAAGGTGTACAAGTTGATGTTTTGCTACAGGAAAGCATGGTGAGATAATCATAACAATGAAGCTAATTGACATATCTATCATCTCACATAGCTACCATTTTCTTTTTTTTCTTTTTTTTTGTGTGTGTGTGTGTGTTGAGAACACATGTGGTCTATCCTTTTAGTAAATTTTAAGTATGTAATACAATATTGCTAACTATAGTCATCTTGCTAAACACTACATCTCCAGACCCATCTCAGTTTTGAATTGTACTAATAGAATATATATAGTACTAATATAATTCTCAAAGCAAAAAGATATTTTCTTTCCTTTAATTTTTTTTTTTTTTTTTTTTTTTTTTTTTTTTTTTTGAGACTGAGTCTCTATCACCCAGGCTGGAGTGCAGTGCTGCGAACTTGGCTCACTGCAACCTCCACCTCTGGGTTTAAGTGATTCTCATGCCTCAGCCTCCCAAGTAGCTGGGATTACAGGCGCCCACCACCATGCCCAGCTAATTTTTGTATTTTTAGGAGAGACAGGGTTTTACCATGTTGGCCAGGCTTGTCTCGAACTCCTGACCTCAAGTGATCCACCTACCTTGGTCTCTCAAAGTGCTGAGATTACAGGCGTGAGCCACCATGCCTGGCCACAAAAAGATATTTTCTAATATTCAGTTCTATCATTAATTTTTTTAGTGTGCTTAACAGATCACTCTACCATTACTCTTCCTCAGTTGGAAACTGAAGGGTTTGGTATAAATGTCTTCACGGGTTCCTTCCAGCTCAGACTATTTAGAAATCCGATACTCTGGAGCATATGTATGTGTGTATATGAGTGTCTGTAGGAAAAGATGTAAAGAAAATTTGGTTGACAGTTGTGCACTGTTTGTGTAAATCCTTATGAATTTAGGCAGAAAAAAGCATCATTATCTGAAATAAAATTATTATACTACGATTATATCATTATTTTTAAACTAGGCAAAGAAAAAAAAACCACGCTAGTAACCAATTTCATTGTTGAGAAGATGTGAGGTCCTGTCATTTACAACTGTTATTTAATGCAGCAAGAGAAAACATTAAGATAAAGACTATGGGATGATTTCAAGCCCCTTAGATCTAGATTAGAGGACTGATTAACAGCCTGGAAGATATCTCTCAGTTAACAAACAACAATGTAGTAGTTCCTCTTCTTGACTATCTCCCTTCCCTTCGCCTACTTCTAGTCTAATAGGTGATCAAGGGGCCCAAAATTCATTACATCCAAGAGGAAGCTTTGTTTGACAGGTGCTATCTAGCCAAGAAAATCTCAGCATCACCTACTCACCATTTACATACACTGTAATTTTTCATTGAACACTAGAAAAAAAAAAAAAAGAACCCAACAGCACATGGGTGAAGCTATTTCATTCAAGTCATTTTTATTAAGACTCATAACAGGACTATCTTGTAGGTAACCCTTGCCTCTACTTTTTTAGAGACACTATAGACTTTCACCTGTGCTCAGGATGCAGGGTGTCCCACCATCAGACTTACCAGGTTTGTGTATTTGTGACATAAGAAACAAATAATTGTAATATTATTTCCCTGGTGGAAAAGAGAAGATAAGTGCCTTGTTTGAGGTCCCGTGTTGGTGAATAGCAGAGTTTGGAGTCAAATTCTAATCTATTTTTTTTAAGTCCATTACTTTAGATGGACCACCAAGCTTGTTCCTCTTAAGGGAAGGATGTGAGCCAAATAGGAGATACAAAGAGACGGAGTAAGAAATGATGCTCCATGAAGGAAAATATCCTGGTTTCAAAGGAAGAGCATGTCTTGACAGGGTAAGAGGCCAAGAATCCCTTTGAAGAAAAGGTACCGTTTACTAAAAAATATCAGTGGTCATGACTATTGTTGAGAAATAAATGAATTATCACAAATTGAGAAATTTAGGCAAGTAGGCTGTTGAATTAGGCAAGCCCAACTCTTTGTCTCAGGGTTTCCCAGACATCAGGCATCCCTGGACCATGCCCCCATTCCACCTGTACTATTGACTAATATTATCGATTTTATTCACTCTTGCATTTATACAACATGGTCCTAAGCAATAATATACACAATATTATGGAGTAAAGTGTTAATTATTCACTGCCGTTAAAAGAAATGCATAACAATAACAATTTTTACTATCTATGTGTACTTTCTAACATCAGTCACCTCACTTTCAACCTGTTGTACATGTTTCGTAATTTTGTGTGCAGTTTCATCTAGAGCTGTAAATTAAACAATTCTACCTTGGAAAGCATTTTCAAAGAAGAATAAAGGATCCAAGGACAATAGAAAAAAAATGAAGCTCAAGGTCAATGATTTGGCCAAATTCATCAAATTCTGTACAAAAAAGAGACTAAATCATGCAGGTACTGTATTTTTATCATGAAAAGGTGCTCCAATTATTTGTTAAGACAATTCCTCAAATTTACCACCTAATTGACGGAAGATGTAATTTTTATGATGATCTATGTCCCTTTGTTCTGACCTCACAAGTTAATGCAGGATGTTAAAAGGCAATTTCTTCTATCTCAGTTTGGTAAGGGTCCCTCAGAAACAGAGGCCCTATCAAAATGACTTACTGTCCACCTAAAGACAAAAACCTGAGCTTTAATTCTTTTTTTTTCTTTTTGAGACGGAGTCTCGTTCTGTCACCCAGACTGGAGTGCAGTGGCGCCAACTCGGCTCACTGCAACGGAGCTCTAATTCTAATGCCTTCACTATGGGAAATAAGGAAAAGAAACAAGCATACTGTCTCATTGTAAACACCACAGAGGGGCTAGTGCAGTAACAGATACTACACTAACACCTTGAGGCTTAAGACTGATCGTCCTTATCAAGACTTTTTTTCCTTTTGCAATGTTTTATGCTACATATTTCGTTATTTCATACACACACACAAATTACCACATTAAACTTCCCCTACAAACCAATGTATGTGTTGTTGTATTTTACAGATTATAAAACAGAGGCAATTCCTTTTTTTTTTTTTTTTTTTTTTTTTTAAAGAGACAGGGTCTCGCTCTGTCTTCCAGGCTGGAGGACAGTGGCGCAGTGTCAACTCACTGTAGCCTCTGACTCCCGGGTTCAAGTGATCCTCCTACCTCAGCCTCCTGAGTAGCTGGGATTACAGGTGCACACCACAATGCCTGGCTAATTTTGCGTGTGTGTGTGTGTGTGTGTGTGTGTGTGTGTGTGTGTGTTTTGTTTGTTTGTTTTTATGTTTGTTTGTTTTGATACAGAGTCTCACTCTGTCACCCAGGCTGGAGTGCAGTGGCGGATCTCGGCTCACTGCAAGCTCCGCCTCCTGAGTTCAAGCGATTCTCCTGCCTCATCCTCCCTAGTAGCTGGGACTATAGGCCCGTGCCACCACGCCCGGCTAATTTTTTGTATTTTTAGTAGAGACGGGGTTTGACCATGTTAGCCAGGATGGTCTCCATCTCCAGACCTCGTGATCCGCCCACCTCAGCCTCCCAAAGTGCTGAGATTACAGGTGTCAGCCACCGCGTCCAACCTAATTTTTGTGTTTTTGGTAGAGATGGGGTTTCTCCATATTGGCCAGACAGGTCTCAAACTCCTCACCTGAAGTGATCCCTCCACCTCAGCCTCCAAAGTGCTGGGATTACC